>NW_028166568.1:35000-46763 GCF_964263955.1 Coregonus lavaretus
CCAGACTGGCCTCATTTGCTTTAGGACTGGGGGTGAACCTGATGGACAGAGGATACAACAAAACAAACATCCCTGTGCCAACCCCTCCCACAGGACCAAACCCTCCCACAGGACCACCCCCTCCCACATGACCTGTCATTTCCAGATGTTCCCAGAGAGAATTGGAGGTAGCTGTGAACAACAATGGACCCCCACCAGAGTGTGAGCGTGCCCATTCCGTGCCCACAGACAGACCCCCCTTTCTCACCACACAAAGGAGAGGCTCTGGGAAACTGTGTTATCCTATTTTAATTGTGTGCTTTTATGGCAGAGTTCCACCTCTCTCTCTCTCTCTCTCTCTCTCTCTCTCTCTCTCTCTCTATCTTTCTCTCCCTCTCTATCATTCTCTCTCTCTCTCTCTCTCTCTCTCTCTCTCTCTCTCTCTCTCTCTCTCTCTCTCTCTCTCTCTATCTCTCTCTCTCTCTCTCTCTCTCTCTCTCTCTCTTTCAATTCAATTCAAAGGGCTTTATTGGCAATGGAAACATTTGTTTACATTGCCAAAGCAAGTGAAATAGATAATAAACAAAAGTGAAATAAACAATATGAAAATGAACAGTAAACATTACAGTCACAAACGTTCCAAAAGAATAAAGACATTTCAAATGTCATATTATGTCTATATACAGTGTTTGTAATGATGTGCAAATAGTTAAAGTGTAAAAAGGAAAATAAATAAACATAAATATAGGTTGTATTTACAATGGTGTTTGTTCTTCACTGGTTGCCCTTTTCTTGTGGCAACAGGTCACAAATCTTGCTGCTGTGATGGCACACTGTGGTATTTCACCCAATAGATATGTGTGTTTACCAAATTGGATTTGTTTTCAAATTCTTTGCTGGTCTGTGTAATCTGAGGGAAGTATGTGTCTCTAATATGGTCATACATTTGGCAGGAGGATAGGAAGTGCAGCTCAGTTTCCACCTCATTTTGTGGGCAGTGTGCACATAGCCTGCCTTCTCTTGAAAGCTAGGTCTGCCTACGGTGGCCTTTCTCAATAGCAAGGCTATGCTCACTGAGTCTGTACATAGTCAAAGCTTTCCTTAAGTTTGGGTCAGTAACAGTGGTCAGGTATTCTGCCGCTGTGTACTCTCTGTTTAGGGCCAAATAGCATTCTAGTTTGCTCTGTTTTTTTGTAAAATCTTTCCAATGTGTCAAGTAATTATCTTTTTGTTTTCTCATGATTTGGTTGGGTCTAATTGTGTTGCTGTCCTGGGTCTCTGTGGGGTCTGTTTGTGTTTGTGAACAGAGCCCCAGGACCAGCTTGCTTAGGGGACTCTTCTCCAAGTTCATCTCTCTGTAGGTGATGGCTTTGTTATGGAAAGGTTGTGAATCGCTTCCTTTTAGGTGGTTGTAGAATTTAACGTCTCTTTTCTGGATTTTGATAATTAGCAGGTATCGGCCGAATTCTGCTCTGCATGCATTATTTGGTGTTTTACGTTGTACACAGCGGATATTTTTGTGGAATTCTGCACGCAGAGTCTCAATTTGGTGTTTGTCCCATGTTGTGAATTCTTGGTTGGTGAGCGGACCCCAGACCTCACAACCATAAAGGGCAATGGGTTCTATAACTGATTCAAGTATTTTTTGCCAGATTCTAATTGGTATGTCAAATGTTATGTTCCTTTTGATGGCATAGAAGGCCCTCTCTCACTCTCTCTCTCTCTCTCTCTCTCTCTCTCTCTCTCTCTCTCTCTCTCTCTCTCTCTCTCTCTCTCTCTCTCTCTCTCTCTCTCTCTCTCTCTCTCTCTCTCTCTCTCTCTCTCTCTCTCTCTCTCTCTCTCTCTCTCTCTCTCTCTCTCTCTCTCTCTCTCTCTCTCTCTCTCTCTCTCTCTCTCTCTCTCTCTCTCTCTCTCTCTCTCGCTCTACCCCTCCCTCTCCCCCCACTCAGATTTCAATCAGCTTGTAAAATACTGGATGTTCTGGGCTTAGACCCCTGTGGAGAACTTCAGCTCAATTTAATTGAGAGAGAAAAAAATATGCGAATAAAAAACAAAGCTGAACAGACAACATGTGCCAATGTGGGAATAATAAGGGGTGAAATAACATGCCCATAGTGCTGTTGAGCCTGGGGACGTGGGGGTCTGCACAGTGGTTTAATGGTCTGCTGAGAGGGAGATCACACAGCACAGCACACACAGTTCTAAGCTCTCCTCTGTGCTTATGACAGCTTTCACAAAGTGATAGGCACATCTATTCTGGTAAAAATAAAATAAAAATGCTATTATTTGAAATGACATGCCACCTTTATAACTGATGTGCTAATTGCCTTGTTTTCATGCTGTGGTTAATTAAACCATTTGTGCTGTTAATAATGACAAGGCAGCAGTAAGGATCCAACACTGCAGCAGCTGACTAGTGGATGTCAAGGGCTGAGGTTAATGTGGTGTGGGAGTCAGGTGCAGGACACCGAAGCTTAGTCCAACAAAGTTTACTAGTGCAACACAAGGCAAAATACAATCCACGGCCTCAACATAAAACAGAGGCGAGCGATTACGCTAACTGTGCGTAAACTACAAAACAACAAACAGAGTAAACACGCAGCACTAACGGACAGGCGAATAACAACACACAAACTAACCAACACAAAACAGGCAACTTATAGGACACATAATCAGACACAAACGGACACAGGTGCAATAGACAGACAAAAGCAATCAAACACTGAAACATCTAACGGTGGCAGCTAGTACTCCGGGGACGGCGAACGCCGAAGCCTGCCCGAGCAAGGAGGAGGAGCAGCCTCGGCAGAATCCGTGACAGTACCCCCCCCTTGACGCGCGGCTCCAGCCATGCGCCGACCCGGGCGCGTGGGATGACCACGGTGGAACTCAGTCAGGAGAGATGGATCTAGGATATCCCTCCTAGGCACCCAGCACCGTTCCTCTGGACCCTACCCCTCCCACTCCACGAGATACTGGAGACCCCCCATCCGACGTCTCGAGTCCAAGATGGTCCTGACCGTGTACGCCGGAGCTCCCTCGATGTCCAGAGGGGGCGGAGGGGTCTCGCCTATCTCACCTTCCTGGAGTGGACCAGCTACCACCGGCCTGAGAAGAGACACATGGAACGAGGGGTTAATATTCTTATAATCAATAGGCAGTTGTAACCTGTAACACACCTCGTTCAATCTCCTCAGGACTTTAAAGGGCCCCACAAACCGCCGACCCAGCTTCCGGCAGGGCAGGCGGAGGGGCAGGTTTCGAGTCGAGAGCCAGACTCGATCTCCCGGTGCGTACACCGGACCCTCACTGCGGTGGCGATCGGCGCTCGCCTTCTGTCGACGGATGGCCCACTGCAGATGGACATGAGCAGCGTTCCACGTCTCCTCCGAGCGCCGAATCCATTCGTCCACCGCAGGGGCCTCGATCTGGCTCTCGTGCCATGGTGCCAGAACCGGCTGATACCCCAACACACACTGGAAAGGGGTTAGATTAGTGGAGGAGTGGCGGAGAGAGTTCTGTGCCATCTCTGCCCAGGGGATATACCTTGACCACTCCTCCGGCCGGCCCTGGCAATAGGACCTCAGAAACCTACCCACATCCTGGTTGACTCGTTCTACCTGCCCATTGCTCTCTGGGTGGTAACCCGAGGTAAGACTCACCGAGACCCCCAAGCGTTCCATGAATGCCCCCCAGACTCTGGAGGTGAACTGGGGACCTCGGTCAGACACTATATCCTGGGGCACCCCATAGTGCCGGAAAACGTGGGTAAATAGGGCCTCAGCGGTCTGTAGGGCAGTAGGGAGACCCGGCATTGGGAGGAGACGACAGGCCTTGGAAAACCGATCCACAACGACCAAAATAGTGGTATTCCCCTGGGAGGGGGGAAGGTCTGTCACAAAATCCACCGAGAGGTGGGACCATGGTCGTTGTGGAACGGGCAGGGGATGTAACTTTCCCCTGGGCAAATGTCTAGGCGCCTTACACTGGGCGCACACCGAGCAGGAGGAGACATAAACCCTCACATCCCTAGCTAACGTTGGCCACCAGTATTTCACGCTAAGGCAGTGCACTGTCCGGCCAATACCTGGATGTCCAGAGGAGGGTGATGTATGAGCCCAATAAATAAGGCGGTCACGAACCTCGAGCGGAACGTACGTCCGCCCCACCGGACACTCTGGGGGAGTAGGGTCGGTACGCAGTGCCCGCTCGATCTCCGCATCGACCTCCCACACCACCGGAGCCACCAGACAAGACCCCGGCAGTATGGGAGTAGGCTCAATGGACCTCTCCTCTGTGTCATACCGCCGGGACAGGGCGTCTGCCTTACCGTTCTGGGACCCTGGGATGTATGTGATCTTAAAAACAAACCGGGTCAGGAACATGTTCCACCTAGCCTGACGAGGGTTCAATCTCCTAGCTGCCCGGATGTACTCCAGGTTACGGTGGTCAGTCAGAATGAGGAAAGGATGTTGAGCCCCCTCAAGCCAATGCCTCCACACCTTTAGGGCCTGGACTACAGCTAACAGCTCCCTGTCCCCTACGTCATAATTACGCTCCGCCGAGCTGAGCTTCTTAGAATAGAACGCACAGGGGCGGAGTTTAGGTGGCGTGCCGGACCGTTGCGACAGGACTGCCCCAATACCGGCCTCGGACGCGTCTACCTCAACTTGGAATGGTAAAGCGGGGTCCGGATGCGCCAGCACTGGAGCCGAAGTGAACAGGTTCTTCAGTTTAACAAATGCCCTGTCCGCCTCAGCTGACCACTGCAAACGCACCGGACCCCCCTTTAGCAGGGACGTAATGGGAGCTGCCACCTGTCCAAAGCCCCGGATAAACCTCCGGTAGTAATTAGCAAAACCCAAAAACTGCTGCACCTCTTTTACAGTGGTTGGAGTTTGCCAATTACGCACGGCCGACACACGGTCAACCTCTATCTTCACACCAGACGCGGACAACCGATAACCCAAAAAGGAGACAGACTCCTGGAAGAACAAGCATTTCTCTGCCTTGACATACAAGTCATGCTCCAAAAGCCTCCTCAACACTCGGCGCAACAGGGCTACATGCTCGGCTCGTGTAGAAGAGTACACTAGGATGTCGTCGATGTATACTACCACACCCTGCCCATGCATGTCCCGGAAAATCTCGTCAACAAAGGATTGGAAGACTGAAGGAGCATTCATTAACCCGTATGGCATGACGAGATACTCGTAATGACCCGAGGTGGTGCTAAATGCTGTTTTCCATTCATCCCCCTCCCTAATGCGCACCAGATTGTATGCGCTCCGGAGATCCAACTTTGTGAAGAACCGCGCTCCGCGTAATGACTCCGTCATAGTCGCAATCAGAGGAAGAGGGTAACTGTACTTAACCATGATCTGATTGAGACTACGGTAATCAATACACGGGCGCAAACCCCCGTCCTTCTTCTTCACAAAGAAGAAACTCGAGGAAACCGGGGAAGTGGAGGACCGTATGTATCCCTGTGCCAAGGACTCGGCTATGTAAGTCTCCAAAGCCGCTGTCTCCTCTTGAGACAGGGATACACATGGCTCCGCGGAAGTGCCGCTCCCGTTTGGAGATCTATCGCACAATCCCCCTGTCTATGAGGTGGTAGCCGTGTTGCCCTAGTTTTGCTGAACACAAGTGCTAAATCCTCATATTCGGGGGGAATGCGCATTGCGGGCACTTGGTTCGGACTCTCCACCGAGGTCGCCCCTATGGAAACACCTAGACATCTCCCTACACACTGGGCAGACCACTCCATAAGAGCCCTCTGTTGCCACGCAATGGTAGGATCATGGGCGCTTAACCAGGGAAGCCCCAGCACCACGGGATACGCAGGAGAGTCGATCAGATAAAACTGAATGATCTCCTCATGACCCCCCTGCGTCGTCATCTTAAGTGGTGCTGTGACTTCTCTGATCAACCCCGACCCCAGCGGCCGGCTGTCTAGGGCAAGAACAGGAAAGGGGGCTTCTACCGGCCGAAGGGGTATTCCTAACCTATAACAAAATTCACGATCAACAAAATTCCCAGCTGCGCCTGAATCTACTAGCGCCTTATGCTGGGAATGAGGTGCCACCTGTGGAAATCTCACAGGTATACACAGGTGACCAACAGAGAGCTCTGGGTAAGTGGGGCGCCTACTCACCTGAAATGACTCCCCAGTGCGTGACCTGTTGTCCCCTCTCCCAGGAGACCCTCCCCAGCACCTAGCCGCAGTGTGTCCTCCACGGCCACAGTTGGTGCAGGGGACGGCCCCCCTCGGGTTCTCTCTCCTCCTCTCCCTAGCGCCAGCACCCCCGAGCTCCATGGGAATCGGCTCGGAGGTGCTGGAGGGTGGAATGGACGACCCCCACTCGGGACGTCTGCGGGTAGCCAGCAGGGTGTCGAGACGGATGGAAATGTCCACCAACTGGTCGAAGGATAGGTTGGTGTCCCTGCAGGCCAGCTCACGATGAACGTCCTCTCGTAGGCTACACCGGTAATGGTCGATGAGGGCCCTCTCATTCCACCCCGCATCCACCGCTAGAGTCCGGAATTCCAGGGCGAACTCCTGTGCACTCCTCTTCCCCTGTCGGAGGTGGAACAGACGCTCCCCCGCCGCCTTCCCCTCAGGTGGATGATCGAACACAGCCCTGAAGCGGCGGGAGAACTCTGCGTAGGTGATGGTGGCGGCGTCTATTCCCCTCCATTCGGCGTTGGCCCACTCCAACGCCTTGCCGGATAGACAGGAGATGAGGGCGGAGACACTCTCGTATCCCGAGGGCGCCGGGTGTATGGTGGCCAGGTAGAGTTCCACCTGCAGGAGGAACCCCTGACACCCGGCTGCAGAACCATCATATGCCCTCGGGAGCGAGAGCCGAATGCCACTGGGTTCCGGTGCTGGGAGAGGAGGACTGGCCAATGGTGATGGTAAGGTGTGCGAAGGCGTGGGCACCTCTCCCGTAACCAACCGGCGCAGAGTGTTGGACACCTCGTTCATGGCGGCCCCAAGTTGCCGGATCATGGTGTCTTGGTCGCTGATCCGATCCTCCAGCGACTTGGGTGCCACCGCTGCTCCTGCTGACTCCATATGGTGTGTTGTTCTGTCAAGGGCTGAGGTTAATGTGGTGTGGGAGTCAGGCGCAGGACACCGAAGCTTAGTCCAACAAAGTTTACTAGTGCAACACAAGGCAAAATACAATCCACGGCCTCAACATAAAACAGAGGCGAGCGATTACGCTAACTGTGCGTAAACTACAAAACAACAAACAGAGTAAACACGCAGCACTAACGGACAGGCGAATAACAACACACAAACTAACCAACACAAAACAGGCAACTTATAGGACACATAATCAGACACAAACGGACACAGGTGCAATAGACAGACAAAAGCAATCAAACACTGAAACATCTAACAGTGGCAGCTAGTACTCCGGGGACGGCGAACGCCGAAGCCTGCCGAGCAAGGAGGAGGAGCAGCCTCGGCAGAATCCGTGACAGTGGAGCTGAGCACCACTTCTTCTAGAGCAGCTGATACTTCCTGTTCCACTTTGCAGTCAGACTCACAGTGTAGCAGGACGAGGTGTTCACCTGAGGCACTGTGTGGCACACACACACACACGCACGCACGCACGCACACATGCACGCACGCACGCACACACACACACACACACACACACACACACGCACGCACGCACGCACACACACACACACAACGCACAAACGCACGCACGCACGCATGCACGCACACACACACACACACACACACACAGTCTTGTATAACTAACCTTGTGGGGACACACAATTCAGTCCCATTCAAAATCCTATTTTCCCTAATCCCTAACCCTTACCCATACCCTAATCCTAACATTAACCCTAACCCTAAACCTTATCCTCAAAACCTAACCTTAACCCTAACCTTAAACCTAACCCTAGCTTCTAACCCTAACCCTAAACCTAATTCTAACCCTAGCACTAATTCTAACCTTAACACTAAACACCCTAGAAATAGCATTTTACCTTGTGGGGACTAACAAAATGTCCCCAGTTGGTCAAATTGTTGTTAGTTTACTATTCTTGTGGGACTTTTGGTATCTTACCTTAGCACGTTAGAGTAGCACCTGTTGGTAAACCAAGTATCTTAGCACGTTAGAGTAGCACCTGTTGGTAAACCAAGTATCTTAGCACGTTAGAGTAGCACCTGTTGGTAAACCAAGTATCTTAGCATGTTAGAGTAGCACCTGTTGGTAAACAAGTATCTTAGAAGTTAGAGTAGCACATGTTGGTAAACCAAGTATCTTAGCACGTTAGAGTAGCACCTGTTGGTAAACCAAGTATCTTAGCACGTTAGAGTAGCACCTGTTGGTAAACCAAGTATCTTAACACGTTAGAGTAGAACATGTTGGTAAACCAAGTATCTTAGCACGTTAGAGTAGCACCTGTTGGGTAAACCATGTACCTTAGCACGTTAGAGTAGCACGTGAGTGATCACCCTGATTATGGCAAACATCTCTTGCTATAGGCTATTCTATACATTCAACATTACATAGGCCTATACTGTTTGTATTCATACAGGACCATCAGACCATCAGAATGTCATCAGCTGTACAGTGATGTACTGTAGATTGCCTACAGAGTGCTATACAAGTCACTGTGTAAAAACATGTAACTCTAGAGTTTAACGGAGTCACCCTGAGTTGATCTGTCTGTGAAGTGGTACAGTAGTAAACTTTCCCTCCCTCTCTCTGTTCTGCTCCGTGTTTACAAAAGCAGATCGACTCCTCCCGTCTTTTCCCAGTCGTTCTGTGCCTCTTTTCTGTTGACCAGCCAAAGGAGATCTCTCAAACCCTCTCCCTCCCTTCTCCCTCCATCCATCCATTTTTAATGTGAGTGTGGAAAACTAGGGAGACACAGGAGATCCCACTGAGCCTTCTCTTTCTCTCTCCCCCATCCCTCCCTCCCTCCACCCCTCCCTCCCTGAATAATGGATACTTTAAAACCAGACGCACTCCTCCTTTTTCCTCTTTTGTACCTCAAGAGGTCGGGGGATAATGGTAGCATGTGTTGTGTGTTCACTATGATTAGTGTGGCCCCCAACCTCAACCCAACCTCCCCCCATCTCTCTCTGTCTTTCTCCTTATTTATCCTGTTTATTCCCTCTCTCTCCTGTGCCTCTACCCCTCCTCTGCTGTATATCAGCTCTCCTGCAGGTTATAGTGTCAGTCCTGTAGGTGCTATGTCACTCTTCTCACTCTGGGAGCTAGGTCTACGTTAGGCCTAGCATTACTTTGTCTGGGAGCTAGGTCTACGTTAGGCCTAGCATTACTTTGTCTGGGAGCTAGGTCTACGTTAGGCCTAGCATTACTTTGTCTGGGAGCTAGGTCTACGTTAGGCCTAGCATTACTTTGTCTGGGAGCTAGGTCTACGTTAGGCCTAGCATTACTTTGTCTGAGAGCTAGGTCTACGTTAGGCCTAGCATTACTTTGTCTGGGAGCTAGGTCTACATTAGGCCTGGCATTACTTTGTCTGGGAGCTAGGTCTACGTTAGGCCTGGCATTACTTTGTCTGGGAGCTAGGTCTACGTTAGGCCTGGCATTACTTTGTCTGGGAGCTAGGTCTACGTTAGGCCTAGCATTACTTTGTCTGAGAGCTAGGTCTACGTTAGGCCTAGCATTACTTTGTCTGGGAGCTAGGTCTACGTTAGGCCTGGCATTACTTTGTCTGGGAGCTAGGTCTACGTTAGGCCTGGCATTACTTTGTCTGGGAGCTAGGTCTACGTTAGGCCTGGCATTACTTTGTCTGGGAGCTAGGTCTACATTAGGCCTAGCATTACTTTGTCTGGGAGCTAGGTCTACGTTAGGCCTAACTCTTGTATCTAAATTGTACTTGGCTTCTATGTGTTTCATTTGCAGTGTTGATGCAGTGTTTGCCCTGAATGTACCTTTAGGGGCCTTTTTTGCTGCCCGCCAAGGAAATATGTAAATCATGGGGAAACACTGCTGTGTGCTCTCCTTGCTGACAGACAGGCTGAGGTCACTCTCACAGTGTAGACAGACAGACAGACAGACAGACAGACAGACAGACAGACAGACAGACAGACAGACAGACAGACAGACAGACAGACAGACAGACAGACAGACAGACAGGCTGAGGTCACTCTCACAGTGAGACAGACAGACAGACAGCTGAGGTCACCCTCACAGTGTAGACAGACAGACAGGCTGAGGTCACTCTCGCGGTGCAGACAGACAGACAGGCTGAGGTCACTCTCACAGTGCAGACAGACAGACAGGCTGAGGTCAGTCTCACAGAGCAGACAGACAGCTGAGGTCACTCTCACAGAGCAGACAGACAGACAGACAGGCTGAGGTCACTCTGACAGTGCAGACAGACAGACATATAGGCTGAGGTCACTCTCACAGAGCAGACAGCAGACAGACAGGCTGAGGTCACTCTCACAGTGCAGGCAGACAGACAGACTTAGAACCCTGTGGCTTCAAGTATTTTTACTATCTCTCTCTCTCTCTCTCTCTCTCTCTCTCTCTCTCTCTCTCTCTCTCTCTCTCTCTCTCTCTCTCTCTCTCTGTCTCTCTCTCTCTCTTTCTCTCTCTCTCTCTCTCTCTCTCTCTCTCTCTCTCTCTCTCTCCTCTCTCTCTCTCTCTCTCTCTCTCTCTAGTAGTTGCTGTCAGTAGTTGTCTGCCTGTAGTTGTCTGACTGTAGTTGTCTATCTGTAGTTGTCTGTCTGTAGTTGCTCTCTGCCAGTGTCTCGTCTCGCCTGTTTGTTTCTCAGCTGTGCTCTGTGTATGTGAGTGATCTGATGCGTGGTCATCGGTCGAGCGGGGGCTGACATGCAGCCAAAGGTGATTCTTTCCCTGCGACTGCCCTTTCCCCGCTCCCACGCAAGGAGGCAAGGAGGCAAGGAGGCAAAGAGGAAAA
Source organism: Coregonus lavaretus (assembly GCF_964263955.1). NCBI lineage: Eukaryota > Metazoa > Chordata > Actinopteri > Salmoniformes > Salmonidae > Coregonus > Coregonus lavaretus. The sequence continues at coordinate 45,909 of NW_028166568.1, forward strand.
TAGGCAAGGAGGCAAGGAGGCAAAGAGGCAAAGAGGCAAAGAGGCAAAGAGGCAAAGAGGCAAGGAGGCAATGAGGCAAAGAGGAAAGGAGGCAAGGAGTCAAAGAGGCAAGGAGTCAAAGAGGCAAAGAGGCAAGGAGGCAAGGAGGCAAAGAGGCAAGGAGGCAAGGAGGTAAAGAGGGAAAGAGGCAAGGAGGCAAGGAGGCAAAGAGGCAAGGAGGCAAGGAGGCAAGGAGGCAAAGAGGCAAGGAGTCAAAGAGGCAAATAGGCAAGGAGGCAAGGAGGCAAAGAGGCAAAGAGGCAAGGAGGCAAGGAGGCAAAGAGGCAAAGAGGCAAGGAGGCAAGGAGGCATAGAGGCAAGGAGGCACCCCCTCTCCCCTCTCCCTCTCCTCTCCCTCTCCCCTCTCCCCTCCCTCCCCCTCCTTCTCTTTACCCCAACCCTTCCCCTGTCTGTTGTGTCACTCCTGGATTCCTAGCCTTTCCCCCCGTCTCACCCCTGCCCCTACCTCTTCCACTGTTCGCTACTGTAACCCCCATTCACCCTTGTACCCCCCCCCCCCCCCTCAGCTGTGCTCTGTGTATGTGAGTGATCTGATGCGTGGTCATCGGTCGAGCGGGGGCTGACATGCAGCCAAAGATGATTCTTTCCCTGCGACTGCCCTTTCCCCGCTCCCACGCCAAGGAGGCAAAGAGGCAAGGAGGCAAAGAGGCAAAGAGGCAAGGAGGCAAAGAGGCAAAGAGGCAAGGAGGGCAAGGAGGCAAGGAGGCAAAGAGGCAAAGAGGCAAAGAGGCAAGGAGGCAAAGAGGCAAAGAGGCAAGGAGGCAAGGAGGCAAAGAGGCAAAGAGGCAAGGAGGC
>NW_028166567.1:0-75000 GCF_964263955.1 Coregonus lavaretus
GTACCCCTGGTTAGACAAGAGGGCGGCGCTGTGCACCCAGCGTTTTGAGAGAGAGAGAGAGGGGAGATATGTTCCGGCAGGAGGCACAGACCTAGAATCAGTTTTACCCTCCTCCGACTTTAACCCCGTAGCCATTCAGGGAACTTCTAAATACTGACCTGGGATCAGCCTGATGAAATGTGTGTTGCAGTACCCTGGTTAGACCGAGGGGCGGCGCTGTGCACCCAGCGTTGAGAGAGAGAGAGAGAGGGGAGATATGTTCCGGCAGGAGGCACAGATCTAGAATCAGTTTTACCCTCCTCCGACTTCAACCCGTAGCCATTCAGGGAACTTCTAAATACTGACCTGGGATCAGCCTGATGAAATGTGTGTTGCAGTACCCTGGTTAGACCGAGGGGCGGCGCTGTGCACCCAGCGTTGAGAGAGAGAGAGAGAGGGGAGACGTTTCAAACTGCACTGACTGGCTGTTGAGACTGGAGAGAAGGATCTTTGTGCCGAAACTAAAAAACCCTAACCTGTGCCACACTCATGAATTAAAAAACCAGCTCATTCGTGAGGTAAATATGAGAAAGGGAATACAATTTTTGTGGTGTTTGTGGACCGCGGTTACCGTATGCAGATTTTTTTTTAGGGGCCATAGTTGTGTGTAGAGAGCTTTCTTTTTTGGGTGATAATTGTTGATGTTGAAAATCCGTTTTTAATGTCCAGAGAACTAGCGCGATTGTAGGAAGCGATGTGAGAGAGAGCTGAAGGTTCAAACAAATAAGTGATTTATATGTATTTTCCTGACACATAAAAGTTTTTCTAAACGCTAAACATGGCAGGAGTCGGTCGCAGGAAGAGCTCTTGAGAATAACGATTCTTCGTTAGTGAATTTTTCTGTCCTAATTTGTAGCAACATTAATGTCAAATGTGATGATGGTGTGTTTGTGTGAATAGTTTGCGGCCTAGGCGAACAATGCTAACTAGCTAGTTAGCTAGTATGGCATACCACAGTGTGGGTCTCATGAACCAGCTAGCATAGCTAGCTAGCATCGCTGCTCATCCTGCAATTTGATGTTTTTTTTAAAAATATATATATATTAATTTGATTGTCGGACTCGTTGACCATAAAGACAGGTGTAATGGTCTTGTTGTTTGTATTTCAAAACGCAAAAACCAACTGGTGGCTACAAAAACATTATCTTTATGAAAGAGCATGCGATTGCAGAGCGGATATCGCGCTTATTAGCTAGCATGCTAGCTAGCGCAGCGACGATTGTATTTTGATTCTACAAAAAAAAAACTTAATTCGGGGAGACATTTCACGCTGTCGACTGACGCGTTCATCTTCCCCTCGCAGTCTATCGCATAAATAATCACCAGAAGCACAAAACAGTGTTTTTTAAACATGTTTTTTTATGAGAAGTGCGGTAGAATGGTTGTGTTGAACTTTTGTTTTCTGCCCCATAGAGGCCAGTAGAGGACTGTGTGGATTAAACACCCGACCAAGCATGGAGTTCCCGCAGCAGCAGAAACCGGCGGGGGACGGCAAGATCACCTACCCGCTTGGAGTGAAGGAAATCACGGAGAAGATCAGCAACGACGAGGTGGTGAAACGGTTAAAGGTAGGTCGGTCGAACCGCCCCAAGCTAACTGACTGAGCTGGGATGTTATAATATGCCATTTTAGCAGACGCTTTTATCCGAAGCGACTTACAGTCATGTGTGCATACATTTTTGTGTATGGGTGGTCCCGGGGATCGAACCCACTACCCTGGCGTTACAAGCGCCATGCTCTACCAATTGAGCTACAGAGGTGGTGGGAGAGACCAAGTGAGCTGGGGGGGGGGGGGGTTGGGTTTGTAACTCTAAACATACTGTAGCTATCTCTTCAGACTCACTAGATCAATGTCCAGCCACTGGCAGATTACCAATAGCACCCCAACTCTCTAAACATGAATGGAAGGTGCTATAGCCGAGTTAGTCTTGTGCTAATATAGGCAGGGGGAGAGAGAGACTGAGATGAATGGAGGAAAAGTAAAGCAAGCGAGCATAGCTTTTCAGAGACATTTTACATTTTTTTAGTCATTTAGCAGACCGCTCTTATCCAGAGCGACTTACAGGAGCAATTAGGGTTAAGTGCCTTGCTCAAGGGGCACATCGGCAGATTTTTTTTCACCTAGTCGGATCGGGGATTAGAACCAGCGACCTTTCGGTTTACTGGCACAACGCTCTTAACCGCTAAGCTACCTGCCGTAGCTATCTATGGTTCCAGTATTGTTTTTAATAAACGTTGCTACTCTGCTGGGAATAGCCAGAAATGTGTGTTATTGTGACGTTTTTTTTTTCATGGTACTGGACCGTGGTACTGTCATAGATATAGAACACATGGCACTGGTGTTCTTTATGACGTCGTTGGAGGACGCTTTATGACGCCGCAAAGGAGGTCTGCCTTCTTCTGCACCTGCATTATGATGTCACGAATGCTGCTGTTGTGTTCTGCTGAGGATTAGACCGTGGTAGCACAGGATGAGGATTAGACCGTGGTAGCACAGGATGAGGATTAGACCGTGGTAGCACAGGATAGGGATAGACCGTGGCAGCACAGGATGAGGATTAGACCGTGGTAGCACAGGATAGGGATAGACCGTGGCAGCACAGGATGAGGATTAGACCGTGGTAGCACAGGATGAGGAGAGACCGTGGTAGCACAGGATGAGGAGAGACCGTGGTAGCACAGGATGGGGATAGACCGTGGCAGCACAGGATGAGGATAGACCGTGGTAGCACAGGATGGGGATAGACCGTGGCAGCACAGGATGGGGATAGACCGTGGCAGCACAGGATGAGGATAGACCGTGGTAGCACAGGATGGGGATAGACCGTGGCAGCACAGGATGGGGATAGACCGTGGCAGCACAGGATGAGGATAGACCGTGGTAGGATGGGGATAGACCGTGGCAGCACAGGATGGGGATTAGACCGTGGTAGCACAGGATGAGGATAGACCGTGGTAGCACAGGATGGGGAGAGACCGTGGCAGCACAGGATGGGGATAGACCGTGGTAGGATGGGGATAGACCGTGGTAGCACAGGATGGGGATTAGACCGTGGTAGCACAGGATGAGGATAGACCGTGGTAGCACAGGATGGGGAGAGACCGTGGCAGCACAGGATGGGGATTAGACCGTGGTAGCACAGGATGAGGGTAGACCGTGGTAGCACAGGATGAGGGTAGACCGTGGTAGCACAGGATGAGGATTAGACCGTGGTAGCACAGGATGGGGACAGACCGTGGTAGCACAGGATGAGGATAGACCGTGGTAGCACAGGATGAGGATTAGACCGTGGCAGCACAGGATGAGGATAGACCGTGGTAGGATGGGGATAGACCGTGGCAGCACAGGATAGGGATAGACCGTGGTAGCACAGGATAGGGATAGACCGTGGTAGCACAGGATGAGGATAGACCGTGGTAGCACAGGATGGGGATAGACCGTGGTAGCACAGGATGGGGATAGACCGTGGTAGGATGAGGGTAGACCGTGGTAGCACAGGATGGGGATTAGACCGTGGTAGCACAGGATGGGGATTAGACCGTGGTAGCACAGGATGAGGATAGACCGTGGTAGCACAGGATAGGGATAGACCGTGGTAGCACAGGATGGGGATAGACCGTGGTAGCACAGGATGGGGATTAGACCGTGGTAGCACAGGATAGGGATAGACCGTGGTAGCACAGGATGGGGATAGACCGTGGTAGGATGAGGGTAGACCGTGGTAGCACATGATGGGGATTAGACCGTGGTAGCACAGGATGGGGATTAGACCGTGGTAGCACAGGATGAGGATAGAGATGAGGAGAGACCGTGGTAGCACAGGATGAGGATAGACCGTGGTAGCACAGGATGAGGATAGACCGTGGTAGCACAGGATGAGGATAGACCGTGGTAGCACAGGATGGGGATTAGACCGTGGTAGCACAGGATGGGGATAGACCGTGGTAGCACAGGATGAGGGTAGACTGTGGTAGCACAGGATGAGGAGAGACCGTGGTAGCACAGGATGAGGGTAGCACAGGATGAGGATAGACTGTGGTAGCACAGGATGAGGATTAGACCGTGGTAGCACAGGATGAGGATAGACCGTGGTAGCACAGGATAGGGATAGACCGTGGTAGCACAGGATGGGGATAGACCGTGGTAGCACAGGATGGGGATTAGACCGTGGTAGCACAGGATAGGGATAGACCGTGGTAGCACAGGATGGGGATAGACCGTGGTAGGATGAGGGTAGACCGTGGTAGCACATGATGGGGATTAGACCGTGGTAGCACAGGATGGGGATTAGACCGTGGTAGCACAGGATGAGGATAGAGATGAGGAGAGACCGTGGTAGCACAGGATGAGGATAGACCGTGGTAGCACAGGATGAGGATAGACCGTGGTAGCACAGGATGAGGATAGACCGTGGTAGCACAGGATGGGGATTAGACCGTGGTAGCACAGGATGGGGATAGACCGTGGTAGCACAGGATGAGGGTAGACTGTGGTAGCACAGGATGAGGAGAGACCGTGGTAGCACAGGATGAGGGTAGCACAGGATGAGGATAGACTGTGGTAGCACAGGATGAGGATTAGACCGTGGTAGCACAGGATGAGGATTAGACCGTGGTAGCACAGGATGGGGACAGACCGTGGTAGCACAGGATGAGGATAGACCGTGGTAGCACAGGATGGGGATAGACCGTGGTAGCACAGGATGAGGGTAGACTGTGGTAGCACAGGATGAGGAGAGACCGTGGTAGCACAGGATGAGGATTAGACCGTGGTAGCACAGGATGAGGAGAGACCGTGGTAGCACAGGATGGGGATAGACCGTGGTAGCACAGGAACAAAAAGACAAGACTGTTTAAAAACGACTTCTACACTGACTTGGGCAGGAGCTCACCGGAACGGGGTAACCGTACCGGCACCTCAAACGTTCTACTGCCCGAGTTCCTGCACCTCCTTTTATAGAATATTAGCTCAAAAGTCTTGTGGAGTTCCTGCACCTAAATACAAACAGTACCGGACTAGCACCTAAACGTAAACGGTACCTATTTCAGTCCAAGTCGAGCACTGAGCTGAGGTATAGTAACACCCTTACACAGATTTTAAATTAACGGTGTGTTAACCCCTAGGGCTGGGTCTGGACAGCATTTGTCTACAGAGTCTGGCGGTGTGGAGTTTGATGAGCGTCAGGGAGGGAAGTGTCTGGCGGTGTGGAGTTTGATGAGCGTCAGGGAGGGAAGTGTCTGGCGGTGTGGAGTTTGATGAGCGTCAGGGAGGGAAGTGTCTGGCGGTGTGGAGTTTGATGAGCGTCAGGGAGGGAAGTGTCTGGCGGTGTGGAGTTTGATGAGCGTCAGGGAGGGAAGTGTCTGGCGGTGTGGAGTTTGATGAGCGTCAGGGAGGGAAGTGTCTGGCGGTGTGGAGTTTGATGAGCGTCAGGGAGGGAAGTGTCTGGCGGTGTGGAGTTTGATGAGCGTCAGGGAGGGAAGTGTCTGGCGGTGTGGAGTTTGATGAGCGCCAGAGAGGGAAGTGTCTGGCGGTGTGGAGTTTGATGAGCGCCAGAGAGGGAAGTGTCTGGCGGTGTGGAGTTTGATGAGCGCCAGGGAGGGAAGTGTCTGGCGGTGTGGAGTTTGATGAGCGTCAGGGAGGGAAGTGTCTGGCGGTGTGGAGTTTGATGAGCGTCAGGGAGGGAAGTGTCTGGCGGTGTGGAGTTTGATGAGCGTCAGGGAGGGAAGTGTCTGGCGGTGTGGAGTTTGATGAGCATCAGGGAGGGAAGTGTCTGGCGGTGTGGAGTTTAATGAGCAGCAGGGAGGGAAGTGTCTGGCGGTGTGGAGTTTGATGAGCGTCAGGGAGGGAAGTGTCTGGCGGTGTGGAGTTTGATGAGCAGCAGGGAGGGAAGTGTCTGGCGGTGTGGAGTTTGATGAGCATCAGGGAGGGAAGTGTCTGGCGGTGTGGAGTTTGATGAGCATCAGGGAGGGAAGTGTCTGGCGGTGTGGAGTTTGATGAGCATCAGGGAGGGAAGTGTCTGGCGGTGTGGAGTTTGATGAGCGTCAGGGAGGGAAGTGTCTGGCGGTGTGGAGTTTGATGAGCATCAGGGAGGGAAGTGTCTGGCGGTGTGGAGTTTGATGAGCATCAGGGAGGGAAGTGTCTGGCGGTGTGGAGTTTGATGAGCGTCAGGGAGGGAAGTGTCTGGCGGTGTGGAGTTTGATGAGCGTCAGGGAGGGAAGTGTCTGGCGGTGTGGAGTTTGATGAGCGTCAGGGAGGGAAGTGTCTGGCGGTGTGGAGTTTGATGAGCATCAGGGAGGGACGTTTGTTTTGTTGTGTGGAGTTTGATGAGCGTCAGGGAGGGAAGTGTCTGGCGGTGTGGAGTTTGATGAGCGTCAGGGAGGGAAGTGTCTGGCGGTGTGGAGTTTGATGAGCGTCAGGGAGGGAAGTGTCTGGCGGTGTGGAGTTTGATGAGCATCAGGGAGGGAAGTGTCTGGCGGTGTGGAGTTTGATGAGCGTCAGGGAGGGAAGTGTCTGGCGGTGTGGAGTTTGATGAGCGTCAGGGAGGGAAGTGTCTGGCGGTGTGGAGTTTGATGAGCATCAGGGAGGGAAGTGTCTGGCGGTGTGGAGTTTGATGAGCGTCAGGGAGGGAAGTGTCTGGCGGTGTGGAGTTTGATGAGCGTCAGGGAGGGAAGTGTCTGGCGGTGTGGAGTTTGATGAGCATCAGGGAGGGACGTTTGTTTTGTTGTGTGGAGTTTGATGAGCGTCAGGGAGGGAAGTGTCTGGCGGTGTGGAGTTTGATGAGCGTCAGGGAGGGAAGTGTCTGGCGGTGTGGAGTTTGATGAGCGTCAGGGAGGGAAGTGTCTGGCGGTGTGGAGTTTAATGAGCGTCAGGGAGGGAAGTGTCTGGCGGTGTGGAGTTTGATGAGCGGCAGGGAGGGAAGTGTCTGGCGGTGTGGAGTTTGATGAGCATCAGGGAGGGAAGTGTCTGGCGGTGTGGAGTTTGATGAGCATCAGGGAGGGAAGTGTCTGGCGGTGTGGAGTTTGATGAGCGTCAGGGAGGGAAGTGTCTGGCGGTGTGGAGTTTGATGAGCATCAGGGAGGGAAGTGTCTGGCGGTGTGGAGTTTGATGAGCATCAGGGAGGGAAGTGTCTGGCGGTGTGGAGTTTGATGAGCGTCAGGGAGGGAAGTGTCTGGCGGTGTGGAGTTTGATGAGCATCAGGGAGGGAAGTGTCTGGCGGTGTGGAGTTTGATGAGCATCAGGGAGGGAAGTGTCTGGCGGTGTGGAGTTTAATGAGCAGCAGGGAGGGAAGTGTCTGGCGGTGTGGAGTTTGATGAGCGTCAGGGAGGGAAGTGTCTGGCGGTGTGGAGTTTGATGAGCAGCAGGGAGGGAAGTGTCTGGCGGTGTGGAGTTTGATGAGCATCAGGGAGGGAAGTGTCTGGCGGTGTGGAGTTTGATGAGCATCAGGGAGGGAAGTGTCTGGCGGTGTGGAGTTTGATGAGCATCAGGGAGGGAAGTGTCTGGCGGTGTGGAGTTTGATGAGCGTCAGGGAGGGAAGTGTCTGGCGGTGTGGAGTTTGATGAGCATCAGGGAGGGAAGTGTCTGGCGGTGTGGAGTTTGATGAGCGTCAGGGAGGGAAGTGTCTGGCGGTGTGGAGTTTGATGAGCGTCAGGGAGGGAAGTGTCTGGCGGTGTGGAGTTTGATGAGCGTCAGGGAGGGAAGTGTCTGGCGGTGTGGAGTTTGATGAGCATCAGGGAGGGACGTTTGTTTTGTTGTGTGGAGTTTGATGAGCGTCAGGGAGGGAAGTGTCTGGCGGTGTGGAGTTTGATGAGCGTCAGGGAGGGAAGTGTCTGGCGGTGTGGAGTTTGATGAGCGTCAGGGAGGGAAGTGTCTGGCGGTGTGGAGTTTGATGAGCATCAGGGAGGGAAGTGTCTGGCGGTGTGGAGTTTGATGAGCGTCAGGGAGGGAAGTGTCTGGCGGTGTGGAGTTTGATGAGCGTCAGGGAGGGAAGTGTCTGGCGGTGTGGAGTTTGATGAGCATCAGGGAGGGAAGTGTCTGGCGGTGTGGAGTTTGATGAGCGTCAGGGAGGGAAGTGTCTGGCGGTGTGGAGTTTGATGAGCGTCAGGGAGGGAAGTGTCTGGCGGTGTGGAGTTTGATGAGCATCAGGGAGGGACGTTTGTTTTGTTGTGTGGAGTTTGATGAGCGTCAGGGAGGGAAGTGTCTGGCGGTGTGGAGTTTGATGAGCGTCAGGGAGGGAAGTGTCTGGCGGTGTGGAGTTTGATGAGCGTCAGGGAGGGAAGTGTCTGGCGGTGTGGAGTTTGATGAGCATCAGGGAGGGACGTTTGTTTTGTTGTGTGGAGTTTGATGAGCGTCAGGGAGGGAAGTGTCTGGCGGTGTGGAGTTTGATGAGCGTCAGGGAGGGAAGTGTCTGGCGGTGTGGAGTTTGATGAGCGTCAGGGAGGGAAGTGTCTGGCGGTGTGGAGTTTGATGAGCGTCAGGGAGGGAAGTGTCTGGCGGTGTGGAGTTTGATGAGCGTCAGGGAGGGAAGTGTCTGGCGGTGTGGAGTTTGATGAGCGTCAGGGAGGGAAGTGTCTGGCGGTGTGGAGTTTGATGAGCGTCAGGGAGGGAAGTGTCTGGCGGTGTGGAGTTTGATGAGAATCAGGGAGGGAAGTGTCTGGCGGTGTGGAGTTTGATGAGAGTCAGGGAGGGAAGTGTCTGGCGGTGTGGAGTTTGATGAGCGTCAGGGAGGGAAGTGTCTGGCGGTGTGGAGTTTGATGAGCGTCAGGGAGGGAAGTGTCTGGCGGTGTGGAGTTTGATGAGCGCCAGGGAGGGAAGTGTCTGGCGGTGTGGAGTTTGATGAGCGCCAGGGAGGGAAGTGTCTGGCGGTGTGGAGTTTGATGAGCATCAGGGAGGGACGTTTGTTTTGTTGTGTATGGATCCCCTGAGGCAAACTGGCCCATTTTTACCAGAGTCCATAGGGTGACCGTGGATGTGGTGTGCAAATGGTTATATCAACTGTCAAGGAACTTCACAAAGTCCTCTATTGGGCAGGATCAATGAGTTGGCTAACTTTCCTAAATACTCTGAAGTAACTTAGTTCTTAAAGCTGGAATCCGTGAAACAACGCCACTGTTTCCACACAGCACCTTTCCCACTGTTCTCCCCAGCACCTTTCTCACTGTTCTCCCCAGCACCTTTCTCACTGTTCCACCCAGCACCTTTCTCACTGTTCCCCCCAGCACCTTTCTCACTGTTCCCCCCAGCACCTTTCTCACTGTTCTCCCCAGCACCTTTCTCACTGTTCCACCCAGCACCTTTCTCACTGTTCCCCCCAGCACCTTTCTCACTGTTCCCCCCAGCACCTTTCTCACTGTTCTCCCCAGCACCTTTCTCACCGTTCTGCCCAGCACCTTTCCCACCGTTCCCCCCCAGCACCTTTCTCACCGTTCTCCCCAGCACCTTTCTCACTGTTCCCCCCAGCACCTTTCTCACTGTTCCGCCCAGCACCTTTCCCACTGTTCTCCCCAGCACCTTTCCCACTGTTCCCCCCAGCACCTTTCCCACTGTTCCCCCCAGCACCTTTCCCACTGTTCTCCCCCAGCACCTTTCTCACTGTTCCCCCCAGCACCTTTCCCACTGTTCTCCCCCAGCACCTTTCCCACTGTTCCCCCCAGCACCTTTCCCACTGTTCCCCCCAGCACCTTTCTCACTGTTCCCCCCCAGCACCTTTCTCACTGTTCCCCCCAGCACCTTTCCCACTGTTCTCCCCAGCACCTTTCCCACTGTTCCCCCCAGCACCTTTCTCACTGTTCCCCCCCAGCACCTTTCTCACTGTTCCCCCCCAGCACCTTTCTCACTGTTCTCCCCCAGCACCTTTCCCACTGTTCCCCCCAGCACCTTTCTCACTGTCCTCCCCAGCACCTTTCCCACTGTTCTCCCCAGCACCTTTCTCACTGTTCTCCCCAGCACCTTTCTCACTGTTCCCCCCAGCACCTTTCTCACTGTTCCCCCCAGCACCTTTCCCACTGTTCCCCCCAGCACCTTTCCCACTGTTCCCCCCAGCACCTTTCTCACTGTTCCCCCCCAGCACCTTTCTCACTGTTCCCCCCCAGCACCTTTCTCACTGTTCTCCCCCAGCACCTTTCCCACTGTTCTCCCCAGCACCTTTCTCACTGTTCTCCCCAGCACCTTTCTCACTGTTCTGCCCCAGCACCTTTCTCACTGTTCCGCCCCAGGGTTGGAATACTTATGTAAATAAGGTATTTGTTGTAATTTTTAATATTTTAGCAAAATAAATTAACCCTGTTTTTGCTTTGTCATTATGGGGTATTGTGTGTAGATTGAGGGGAAAACATTATTGTATCAATTTTAGAATAAGGCTGTAACGTAACAAAATGTGGGGAAGGTCAAGGGGTCTGAATACTTGCACTGTATTCTGCTGTTAGTGATGTCAGAGGGGGAAAACGGTGTTAGTTGTTTTGAAGTATCATCTTTCTTGTTGTAATATCCTCAACAGAAGTGGCAGTTTCATCAGCTTTAAAGCTAAGGAGACTTGAAATGGGATAAACGGACTGACTTGACACTCCCGACAACCCATTTTAACATCAAGAGCTATGTCTGAAAGTGTGTCAACGTTAGCTGGTTAAAACGTCTATTCTCTGAGATTCTGTTCAGGCAATTTAGAATAAAGGTAGATGTGTTACTTCTCTGTCTCTTTCTCTCTGTCTCCCCCCTCTCCTCTCTCCCCCCTCTCCTCTCTCCCCCCTCTCCTCTCTCTGTCTCCCTCTCTCCCTCTCTCCCCCCTCTCCTCTCTCCTCTCTCCCCCCACTCCTCTCTCTGAAAGCTGTGCATGATTGGTTTTGTGTTGAGCGGCTGTGAAGTTCAGGGATAGCTTTTGACTTGATATTGTTATAAGAATGCAGGTACGTAAGATTAACATTTTGGAGAAGGAAAGCCTTTATTTTTCAGACATTTTAAACTGCTTTAGATAGTAGTGTCCAGACTGCTGTGAAGGGTTTCGAGAAAGAGAAAGAAATGTGCTCAAACAGCAGAATGTAATATGCCATTTAGCAGACGCTTTTATCCAAAGCGACTTAGTCATGTGTTCATACATTTTTTACGTATGGGGTGGTCCCGGGGATCGAACCCACTACCCTGGCGTTACAAGCACCATGCTCTACCAATTGAGCTACAGAGGACCAGGGTGTATTTGGGTATAAGGTTTTGCATAAATAGATAAAAAACCAGCCGTTCCCTTTCGCCAGCCAGCTCAGCTATTCTCATAAACAAAACCACATTTACATTTTTAGTCATTTTAGCAGACGCTCTTATCCAGAGCGACTTACAGTTAGTGAGTGCATAACATATTTTTCTTCATACATGGGCCGAATCAGGTCAGTTACATGCAGTATGAGTCCCCAGTCCAGCGCTGGTGTAGAGAAAGATTTCACAGTTTCTGGTGGAGGCTTTTTTTCCACGGTAGATTGAGCCAGAGAGCGAGGGAGAAGCAGAGGGACTTGTCTCCTCTGCAGCCTGCCTGTTTCAGAACCCATCCCCCCCCCCCCAACTGCCTGCAGCTTGGATTGCTGCTCCTGGTTGCCTGGCAACCCACACACTTGAGGAGGTGGTGTCTGCTGGGTCCTAGTGCTAGAGGGTGTTGTTTTGAGTGGAGTTGCGTCTCTTTCTCTGTTAAGTGGGAGAGAGAATGAGAGTTTTGTTATCCTTCCTCTAGTACTCTTCCAATGATACATTAGTAATGGAAGCTGGTTTTATTCCAATGATACATTAGTATTGGAAGCTGGTTTTATTCCAATGATACATTAGTAATGGAAGCTGGTTTTATTCCAATGATACATTAGTAATGGAAGCTGGTTTTATTCCAATGATACATTAGTAATGGAAGCTGGTTTTATTCCAATGATACATTAGTAATGGAAGCTGGTTTTATTCCAATGATACATTAGTATTGGAAGCTGGTTTTATTCCAATGATACATTAGTATTGGAAGCTGGTTTTATTCCAATGATACATTAGTAATGGAAGCTGGTTTTATTCCAATGATACATTAGTAATGGAAGCTGGTTTTATTCCAATGATACATTAGTAATGGAAGCTGGTTTTATTCCAATGATACATTAGTAATGGAAGCTGGTTTTATTCCAATGATACATTAGTAATGGAAGCTGGTTTTATTCCAATGATACATTAGTAATGGAAGCTGGTTTTATTCCAATGATACATTAGTAATGGAAGCTGGTTTTATTCCAATGATACATTAGTAATGGAAGCTTTTTATTCCAATGATACATTAGTAATGGAAGCTGTTTGTATTCCAATGATACCTTAGTAATGGAAGCTGGTTTTATTCCAATGATACATTAGTAATGGAAGCTGGTTTTATTCCAATGATACATTAGTAATGGAAGCTGGTTTTATTCCAATGATACATTAGTAATGGAAGCTGGTTTTATTCCAATGATACATTAGAAATGGAAGCTGGTTTTATTCCAATGATACATTAGTAATGGAAGCTGGTTTTATTCCAATGATACATTAGTAATGGAAGCTGGTTTTATTCCAATGATACATTAGTAATGGAAGCTGGTTTTATTCCAATGATACATTAGTAATGGAAGCTGGTTTTATTCCAATGATACATTAGAAATGGAAGCTGGTTTTATTCCAATGATACATTAGTAATGGAAGCTGGTTTTATTCCAATGATACATTAGTAATGGAAGCTGGTTTTATTCCAATGATACATTAGTAATGGAAGCTGGTTTTATTCCAATGATACATTAGTAATGGAAGCTGGTTTTATTCCAATGTTACATTAGTAATGGAAGCTGGTTTTATTCCAATGATACATTAGTAATGGAAGCTGGTTTTATTCCAATGATACATTAGTAATGGAAGCTGGTTTTATTCCAATGATACATTAGTAATAGAAGCTGGTTTTATTCCAATGATACATTAGTAATGGAAGCTGGTTTTATTCCAATGATACATTAGTAATGGAAGCTGGTTTTATTCCAATGATACATTAGTAATGGAAGCTGGTTTTATTCCAATGATACATTAGTAATGGAAGCTGGTTTTATTCCAATGATACATTAGTAATGGAAGCTGGTTTTATTCCAATGATACATTAGTAATGGAAGCTGGTTTTATTCCAATGATACATTGGTAATGGAAGCTGGTTTTATTCCAATGATACATTAGTAATGGAAGCTGGTTTTATTCCAATGATACATTAGTAATGGAAGCTGGTTTTATTCCAATGATACATTAGTAATGGAAGCTGGTTTTATTCCAATGATACATTAGTAATGGAAGCTGGTTTTATTCCAATGATACATTAGTAATGGAAGCTGGTTTTATTCCAATGATACATTAGTAATGGAAGCTGGTTTTATTCCAATGATACATTAGTAATAGAAGCTGGTTTTATTCCAATGATACATTAGTAATGGAAGCTGGTTTTATTCCAATGATACATTAGTAATGGAAGCTGGTTTTATTCCAATGATACATTAGTAATGGAAGCTGGTTTTATTCCAATGATACATTAGTAATGGAAGCTGGTTTTATTCCAATGATACATTAGTAATGGAAGCTGGTTTTATTCCAATGATACATTAGTAATGGAAGCTGGTTTTATTCCAATGATACATTAGTAATGGAAGCTGGTTTTATTCCAATGATACATTGGTAATGGAAGCTGGTTTTATTCCAATGATACATTAGTAATGGAAGCTGGTTTTATTCCAATGATACATTAGTAATGGAAGCTGGTTTTATTCCAATGATACATTAGTAATGGAAGCTGGTTTTATTCCAATGATACATTGGTAATGGAAGCTGGTTTTATTCCAATGATACATTAGTAATGGAAGCTGGTTTTATTCCAATGATACATTAGTAATGGAAGCTGGTTTTATTCCAATGATACATTAGAAATGGAAGCTGGTTTTATTCCAATGATACATTAGTAATGGAAGCTGGTTTTATTCCAATGATACATTAGTAATGGAAGCTGGTTTTATTCCAATGATACATTAGTAATGGAAGCTGGTTTTATTCCAATGATACATTAGTAATGGAAGCTGGTTTTATTCCAATGATACATTAGAAATGGAAGCTGGTTTTATTCCAATGATACATTAGTAATGGAAGCTGGTTTTATTCCAATGATACATTAGTAATGGAAGCTGGTTTTATTCCAATGATACATTAGTAATGGAAGCTGGTTTTATTCCAATGATACATTAGTAATGGAAGCTGGTTTTATTCCAATGATACATTAGTAATGGAAGCTGGTTTTATTCCAATGATACATTAGTAATGGAAGCTGGTTTTATTCCAATGATACATTAGTAATGGAAGCTGGTTTTATTCCAATGATACATTAGTAATAGAAGCTGGTTTTATTCCAATGATACATTAGTAATGGAAGCTGGTTTTATTCCAATGATACATTAGTAATGGAAGCTGGTTTTATTCCAATGATACATTAGTAATGGAAGCTGGTTTTATTCCAATGATACATTAGTAATGGAAGCTGGTTTTATTCCAATGATACATTAGTAATGGAAGCTGGTTTTATTCCAATGATACATTGGTAATGGAAGCTGGTTTTATTCCAATGATACATTAGTAATGGAAGCTGGTTTTATTCCAATTATACATTAGTAATGGAAGCTGGTTTTATTCCAATGATACATTAGTAATGGAAGCTGGTTTTATTCCAATGATACATTAGTAATGGAAGCTGGTTTTATTCCAATGATACATTAGTAATGGAAGCTGGTTTTATTCCAATGATACATTAGTAATGGAAGCTGGTTTTATTCCAATGATACATTAGTAATGGAAGCTGGTTTTATTCCAATGATACATTAGTAATAGAAGCTGGTTTTATTCCAATGATACATTAGTAATGGAAGCTGGTTTTATTCCAATGATACATTAGTAATGGAAGCTGGTTTTATTCCAATGATACATTAGTAATGGAAGCTGGTTTTATTCCAATGATACATTAGTAATGGAAGCTGGTTTTATTCCAATGATACATTAGTAATGGAAGCTGGTTTTATTCCAATGATACATTAGTAATGGAAGCTGGTTTTATTCCAATGATACATTAGTAATGGAAGCTGGTTTTATTCCAATGATACATTGGTAATGGAAGCTGGTTTTATTCCAATGATACATTAGTAATGGAAGCTGGTTTTATTCCAATGATACATTAGTAATGGAAGCTGGTTTTATTCCAATGATACATTAGTAATGGAAGCTGGTTTTATTCCAATGATACATTAGTAATGGAAGCTGGTTTTATTCCAATGATACATTAGTAATGGAAGCTGGTTTTATTCCAATGATACATTAGTAATGGAAGCTGGTTTTATTCCAATGATACATTAGTAATAGAAGCTGGTTTTATTCCAATGATACATTAGTAATGGAAGCTGGTTTTATTCCAATGATACATTAGTAATGGAAGCTGGTTTTATTCCAATGATACATTAGTAATGGAAGCTGGTTTTATTCCAATGATACATTAGTAATGGAAGCTGGTTTTATTCCAATGATACATTAGTAATGGAAGCTGGTTTTATTCCAATGATACATTAGTAATGGAAGCTCAATGATACATTAGTAATGGAAGCTGGTTTTATTCCAATGATACATTAGTAATGGAAGCTGGTTTTATTCCAATGATACATTAGTAATGGAAGCTGGTTTTATTCCAATGATACATTGGTAATGGAAGCTGGTTTTATTCCAATGATACATTAGTAATGGAAGCTGGTTTTATTCCAATGATACATTAGTAATGGAAGCTGGTTTTATTCCAATGATACATTAGTAATGGAAGCTGGTTTTATTCCAATGATACATTAGTAATGGAAGCTGGTTTTATTCCAATGATACATTAGAAATGGAAGCTGGTTTTATTCCAATGATACATTAGTAATGGAAGCTGGTTTTATTCCAATGATACATTAGTAATGGAAGCTGGTTTTATTCCAATGATACATTAGTAATGGAAGCTGGTTTTATTCCAATGATACATTAGTAATGGAAGCTGGTTTTATTCCAATGATACATTAGTAATGGAAGCTGGTTTTATTCCAATGATACATTAGTAATGGAAGCTGGTTTTATTCCAATGATACATTAGTAATGGAAGCTGGTTTTATTCCAATGATACATTAGTAATAGAAGCTGGTTTTATTCCAATGATACATTAGTAATGGAAGCTGGTTTTATTCCAATGATACATTAGTAATGGAAGCTGGTTTTATTCCAATGATACATTAGTAATGGAAGCTGGTTTTATTCCAATGATACATTAGTAATGGAAGCTGGTTTTATTCCAATGATACATTAGTAATGGAAGCTGGTTTTATTCCAATGATACATTGGTAATGGAAGCTGGTTTTATTCCAATGATACATTAGTAATGGAAGCTGGTTTTATTCCAATTATACATTAGTAATGGAAGCTGGTTTTATTCCAATGATACATTAGTAATGGAAGCTGGTTTTATTCCAATGATACATTAGTAATGGAAGCTGGTTTTATTCCAATGATACATTAGTAATGGAAGCTGGTTTTATTCCAATGATACATTAGTAATGGAAGCTGGTTTTATTCCAATGATACATTAGTAATGGAAGCTGGTTTTATTCCAATGATACATTAGTAATAGAAGCTGGTTTTATTCCAATGATACATTAGTAATGGAAGCTGGTTTTATTCCAATGATACATTAGTAATGGAAGCTGGTTTTATTCCAATGATACATTAGTAATGGAAGCTGGTTTTATTCCAATGATACATTAGTAATGGAAGCTGGTTTTATTCCAATGATACATTAGTAATGGAAGCTGGTTTTATTCCAATGATACATTAGTAATGGAAGCTGGTTTTATTCCAATGATACATTAGTAATGGAAGCTGGTTTTATTCCAATGATACATTGGTAATGGAAGCTGGTTTTATTCCAATGATACATTAGTAATGGAAGCTGGTTTTATTCCAATGATACATTAGTAATGGAAGCTGGTTTTATTCCAATGATACATTAGTAATGGAAGCTGGTTTTATTCCAATGATACATTGGTAATGGAAGCTGGTTTTATTCCAATGATACATTAGTAATGGAATCTGGTTTTTAACTGTCAAGCTAACTCACTCTGCTTGACTGTATGTAGTGTCCAGTGCTTAGGCTACAGATTGTACTAATGGAGTTGAGTTTTAACTTTTTGGGCGACTTGACCAAATTCCCATAGAAATTTAAGTTATAGATCTGTCATTCTCATTGAAGGAAGTTTTACGTAGCGGTAGATCTGTGCTATGTTCGCCATTTCAGTTACGTTTTTGTCTTTTACTTTTGGTTTTGTTCACCAGCTTCAAACAGCTGAAAATACAATACTTTTTGGGTATTGAAAAGATATTTCACAGCGGTTTAGATGGTGCAGTGATTCTCTACGCTTGTTTTGTCACAAACTTAAATTAGGCAAACGATTAGAATTTTAGCCACCAGGAAATGGCGGCGCGATTTCTGCATATTGCACCTTTTTTAAAGAAGAATAAGCATTATCCACCAATCACTTTATCAGATTGTGTTGGAGTCGTATGGACCAGAACACAATCAACAAATCAATCACTTTCTCTCTCTCTCGATTGGGCTTGTGCGATATACCGTATATCCCGGGGTATTTGGAAATACCGACGGTACAACTTTCCATCGGTATTTGGAAATACCCCGGGATACGGTATATCGCCCAAGCCTAATATACAGTAGGTCTTCACTATCATAGAGAGATACTTTAAAAAACACACAAAAAAACAAATCTAAGATGTGTCAAATAAATGATATCCAGCTCTGGGCTCCAGCTATGCATTTGGTTTGCTAACTTGCTAGTAGCTAAGTGGCTAGATGTCAAGATCAAGATTCTTGGTTCCAGCAGAGACATTCAATCCCCTCCTGGATAATTATTATTATTTTAAATAGCGGCCCTTGTGTATGGAAATCTAGATACCAACCAACCCTAACCTACATGGACCAGACCTTAACCAATCATCTCTCTCTCTCTCTAGATGGTAGTGAAGATCTACATGGACCAGACCTTAACCAATCATCTCTCTCTCTCTCTAGATGGTAGTGAAGACCTACATGGACCAGACCTTAACCAATCATCTCTCTCTAGATGGTAGTGAAGATCTACATGGACCAGACCTTAACCAATCATCTCTCTCTCTCTCTAGATCAGGGGTGTCAAACGTACGGCCCGCGGGCCGGATCAGGCCCGCAAACGGGTTTAATCCGGCCCGCGAGATGATTTCTAAAAAAAATAAAAAAATATTTTTTATTTTTTTTTAAGTATAAAAATGCGCTGCAATTTTTCTATAAAATAAACTGCTGTTCCAATTGCGTCCACTGGATGGCGCAATAGCAATTGTGTTAAGCAAGCAAACTGTTTATACCGGGGCAGAGCAAGTAGGTCAAGCACGTGCAGCCAATGAGCTACTTTGTTTTGCCCGCGATATTTATTACGGCTTCTACTTTTAACATTATGTGCTTTGGCACCCTCATTGCCCCAATATGTCTCTGTCAAAAAAGAGAAAAGTGGACGCAGAGTGTTCCAAGAAAAATGGTCATCCTATTTAATCACGGAATTGAATGGGAAAGCTGTATGTTTGGTGTGTTCAGAGCATGTTGCAGTGCTGAAAGAATATAACCTTCGTCGCCACTATGTGAGTCTTCATGCCGACAAATATGACAACTTTCAAGGACAGCGGAGATGAGAGAAGGTGAATGAACTGTTGGCGGGTCTGAAGAAACAGCAGTCTGAGTTTACTCACAGCCGAGACATCAGTGACGCTGCAGTGAAAGCTAGCTACCTCATTGCTAATGAAATCGCAGTGGCTTCAAAACCATTTAGTGAGGGTGAATTTGTAAAAACATGCATGATGAAGGCAGCGGAGATTGTGTGCCCTGAAAAGCGGCAGGCTTTTGCAAATATCAGCCTGACAAGAAACACAGTTGCAGACAGGATTTCCGATCTTTCAGTGGATTTGGACAGCCAGTTGAAGCAAAAAGTAAAGTCATTTATTGCGTTTTCGGTTGCAATTGATGAAAGCACGGACATTACAGATGTTGCACAACTGGCCATTTTTTCATCCGCGGAGTTGATGACACATTGACCGTCACCGAGGAGTTTGTGGAGTTGGTGCCGATGACAGATACAACGACAGCAGCTGATATTTTTACCGCACTCGTCGGCGCGCTGGACAGGGTCGGAGTGGACTGGTCCCGCGCTGTCAGCCTGGCTACAGATGGTGCGCCCTCAATGATCGGGAAAAAAGCAGGCGTTGTGACAAAGTTCAGAGAGAAAGTGCAATCTGCAAATGGAGGACGTGATTTTTTGACTTTTCACTGTATTTTGCACCAGGAGGCTTTGTGTTGCAAGTCATTAAAGATGGATAACGTCATGAAGGTGGTCATCCAAACTGTTAATTTCATCCGATCCAGAAGCCTGAATCACCGTCAGTTTGACAGCCTTCTCAGAGAGAAAGACCACATCTATGGCCTGCCATACCACACTGAGGTAAGATGGTTAAGCCGAGGTGCTGTGCTGAGGCGTTTCTTTGATTTACGAGAAGAAATTGAACAGTTCATGGAAGAAAAGGGCAAACCAGTGTTAGAATTTCATTCCGCAGAATGGATGCCGGACCTTGCATTTATGGTGGATGTTACAGAGCACCTGAATAACTTGAACAAACAGCTGCAAGGGTGCAACAAAGTTGTCACGCAGTATTATGACAGCATACGTTCTTTCAAGTTGAAGCTGTCATTGTGGGAGACGCAACTTGCCGGTGGTGATGCAGCTCACTTCCCCTGTCTGAAAAATGTGTGCGCGACCCAACATGTGGCAGACATGAAGCGGTTCAAAGATAAAATAACGGGACTGTTACGGGAGTTTGAGCAACGCTTTCAGATTTATGTTTATATGTTTTTATGTTGATGTGCTATTGTTTTTAATTGATTTTATTTTATTTGTATATTTAACCTATTCTTGACTCTGTGGTTCTTGCACTTGTTTGGGGAACAGGATTTCATTATTTTTATCTACATTTCTGCCTGAGAAATGACACCCTGATATAGTTCTGTTATCTGTGATATACTTCTGTGAATCACTGAGGCATTGTGTGTTTGTGTGTTCTTTGTCCTCAGAACTTTCAAATAACTTGAGGTGTTTTATGATTAATAGTGATGTTGTGCTTTTGGACACACTGTCCTCAGGCTCCAGCTTTATGTTTATATGTTTTTATGTTGATGTGCTATTGTTTTTAATAGATTTTATTTTATTTGTATATTTAACCTATTCTTGACTCTGTGGTTCTTGCACTTGTTTGGGGAACAGGATTTCATTATTTTTTATCTACATTTCTGCCTGAGAAATGACACCCTGATATAGTTCTGTGATCTGTGAAACAGTTCTGTTAATCACTGAGGCATTGTGTGTTTGTGTTCTTTTTCTTTAGAATTTTCAAATAAACTTGACGTGTTTTATGATTAATAGTGATGTTGTGCTTGTACTATTTTGGACACACTGTCCTCAGGCTCCAGCTTTATGTTGTATGTTGATCGTATTAAAACAAAGAAAACAATCTGAAGTTGTTGTTTTTAAGTTATATATACCATGATTTTTCCGGTCCGGCCCACTTGGGAATAGATTTTCCTCCATGTGGCCCCTGAGCTAAAATGAGTTTGACACCCCTGCTCTAGATGGTAGTGAAGATCTACATGGACCAGACCTTAACCAATCATCTCTCTCTCTCTAGATGGTAGTGAAGATCTACATGGACCAGACCTTAACCAATCATCTCTCTCTCTCTCTCTAGATGGTAGTGAAGATCTACATGGACCAGACCTTAACCAATCATCTCTCTCTCTCTCTAGATGGTAGTGAAGATCTACATGGACCAGACCTTAACCAATCATCTCTCTCTCTGTAGATGGTAGTGAAGATCTACATGGACCAGACCTTAACCAATCATCTCTCTCTCTCTAGATGGTAGTGAAGATCTACATGGACCAGACCTTAACCAATCATCTCTCTCTCTCTCTCTAGATGGTAGTGAAGATCTACATGGACCAGACCTTAACCAATCATCTCTCTCTCTCTAGATGGTAGTGAAGATCTACATGGACCAGACCTTAACCAATCATCTCTCTCTCTGTAGATGGTAGTGAAAACCTACATGGACCAGACCTTAACCAATCATCTCTCTCTCTGTAGATGGTAGTGAAGACCTACATGGACATGGACCAGGACAGCGAGGAGGAGAAACAACAGTATCTCAACCTGGCTCTCCACCTGGCCTCGGAGTTCTTCCTGAGGAACCCCAACAAGGACGTGCGTCTCCTGGTGGCCTGCTGCCTGGCCGACATCTTCAGGATCTACGCCCCCGAGGCGCCCTACACCTCACACGACAAACTCAAGGTAACGCCGTTATAACCTCCCGTCTAACCTGATCTCGGGGAACTAACCTTTTATACAACCGTAACCCGAATGTGGAACCCCCCAAGACCTGATTTTTTTACACGCTGAACCCTTTTTTTGACCTTCCTCCTCTTCAGGACATCTTCCTCTTCATCACCAGACAGCTGAAAGGGCTGGAGGACACCAAGAGCCCGCAGTTCAATAGATACTTCTACCTGCTGGAGGTGAGGAATCAGGGGGGTTATGGGGATACTTCTACCTGCTGGAGGTGAGGAATCAGGGGGGTTATGGGGATACTTCTACCTGCTGGAGGTGAGGAATCAGGGGGGTTATGGGGATACTTCTACCTGCTGGAGGTGAGGAATCAGGGGGGTTATGGGGATACCTCTACCTGCTGGAGGTGAGGAATCAGGGGGTTTATGGGGATACTTCTACCTGCTGGAGGTGAGGAATCAGGGGGGTTATGGGGATACTTCTACCCGCTGGAGGTGAGGAATCAAGGGGGTTATGGGGATACTTCTACCTGCTGGAGGTGAGGAATCAGGGGGGTTATGGGGATACTTCTACCTGCTGGAGGTGAGGAATCAGGGGGGTTATGGGGATACTTCTACCCGCTGGAGGTGAGGAATCAGGGGGGTTATGGGGATACTTCTACCTGCTGGAGGTGAGGAATCAGGGGGGTTTATGGGGTTAGACGGCCGTCACTAGTTATCACAGCCACAAAGTCAGAATTATGGTTAAACCCCGCCTATTTCTTAAATGTATCTTCTTAAAATGTTATTTTAAACCTAACCTTAACCACACTGCTAACCTTATGCCTAACCCTAACCTTAACCACACTGCTAACCTTATGCCTAACCCTAACCACACTGCTAACCTTATGCCTAACCCTAACCTTAACCACACTGCTAACCTTATGCCTAACCCTAACCTTAACCACACTGCTAACCTTATGCCTAACCTTAACCACACTGCTAACCTTATGCCTAACCCTAACCTTAACAACACTGCTAACCTTATGCCTAACCCTAACCTTAACCACACTGCTAACCTTATGCCTAACCCTAACCTTAACCACACTGCTAACCTTATGCCTAACCCTAACCTTAACCACACTGCTAACCTTATGCCTAACCCTAACCTTAACCACACTGCTAACCTTATGCCTAACCCTAACCTTAACCACACTGCTAACCTTATGCCTAACCCTAACCTTAACCACACTGCTAACCTTATGCCTAACCCTAACCTTAACCACACTGCTAACCTTATGCCTAACCTTAACCACACTGCTAACCTTATGCCTAACCTTAACCTTAACCACACTGCTAACCTTATGCCTAACCCTAACCTTAACCACACTGCTAACCTTATGCCTAACCCTAACCTTAACCACACTGCTAACCTTATGCCTAACCCTAACCTTAACCACACTGCTAACCTTATGCCTAACCTTAACCACACTGCTAACCTTATGCCTAACCTTAACCTTAACCACACTGCTAACCTTATGCCTAACCCTAACCTTAACCACACTGCTAACCTTATGCCTAACCCTAACCTTAACCACACTGCTAACCTTATGCCTAACCCTAACCTTAACCACACTGCTAACCTTATGCCTAACCCTAACCTTAACCACACTGCTAACCTTATGCCTAACCCTAACCTTAACCACACTGCTAACCTTATGCCTAATCCTAACCTTAACCACACTGCTAACCTTATGCCTAACCTTAACCACACTGCTAACCTTATGCCTAACCCTAACCTTAACCACACCGCTAACCTTATGCCTAACCCTAACCTTAACCACACCGCTAACCTTATGCCTAACCTTAACCACACTGCTAACCTTACACATTCATGAAGTTTTACAATCTAGCCAAATGTGACTTTGTGGCTTTAGTAACTAGCTACAACCGGGTTAGACGGCTGAAGGGGAGGTCAGAGGTCAGAGGCTGGAGGACTCCAAGGAAAGATCTCAATAACCGACTCCTCGCGTCCTCTCTCCTCGTCTCCTTCTCAAACCCTATTGGAGAAGAAGGTCAGAGGGGCGTCCGGCTTTCTCTTCCAATGGGTTTCGAGAAGGAGTTGAGAAGCGAGGAGTATGCAATTGAGATCTTTCCCAAGAGCCCGCAGTTTAACAGATATTTCTACCTGCTTGGAGGTCCGGACGACTCCAGAGGGGGAGGGTTTGTTTGAAGCACTGTCCTGAACGTCCGTCCTTTAACCTTGTATGTCTCCTGGCTGTTTGTAGAACCTGGCGTGGGTAAAGTCATACAACATCTGCTTTGAGCTGGAGGACTGTAACGAAATCTTCATCCAGCTCTTCAAGACACTCTTCTCTGTCATCAAGTAAGAATCTCTCTCTCTCTCATGCTCTCGCTCGCTCGCACGTGTGTTCCGTCAAGCTGGCACGTGAGACAGCCTTGTCTTTATAGAGAACACCTGTCTCTGGCTGTGTTCCGTCAAGCTGGCACGTGAGACAGCCTTGTCTTTATAGAGAACACCTGTCTCTGGCTGTGTTCCGTCAAGCTGGCACGTGAGACAGCCTTGTCTTTATAGAGAACACCCTGTCTCTGGCTGTGTTCCATCAAGCTGGCACGTGAGACAGCCTTGTCTTTATAGAGAACACCTGTCTCTGGCTGTGTTCCATCAAGCTGGCACGTGAGACAGCCTGTCTTTATAGAGAACACCTGTCTCTGGCTGTGTTCCATCAAGCTGGCACGTGAGACAGCCCTGTCTTTATAGAGAACACCTGTCCCTGGCTGTGTTCCGTCAAGCTGGCACGTGAGACAGCCTTGTCTTTATAGAGAACACCTGTCTCTGGCTGTGTTCCATCAAGCTGGCACGTGAGACAGCCTTGTCTTTATAGAGAACACCTGTCTCTGGCTGTGTTCCATCAAGCTGGCACGTGAGACAGCCTTGTCTTTATAGAGAACACCCTGTCTCTGGCTGTGTTCCATCAAGCTGGCACGTGAGACAGCCTGTCTTTATAGAGGACACCCTGTCTCTGGCTGTGTTCCATCAAGCTGGCACGTGAGACAGCATTGTCTTTATAGAGAACACCCTGTCTCTGGCTGTGTTCCATCAAGCTGGCACGTGAGACAGCCTGTCTTTATAGAGAACACCCTGTCTCTGGCTGTGTTCCGTCAAGCTGGCACGTGAGACAGCCTGTCTTTATAGAGGACACCTGTCTCTGGCTGTGTTCCATCAAGCTGGCACGTGAGACAGCCTGTCTTTATAGAGGCGACCCACCATCAGGGTTGAGGGGTTGATAAAACATAACCAGGCCAATAATAATAATTTATAAACATTTAACTGAATGTACATTTCAGCGTGGGCTCTTGTGACCAACGTTACCAAATTTGACTTGAGTAATAATGACATTTTTATTTGTAACAACAATGCACAACAAAAATGTCATCCGGTGACCCACCTGGACTCCTGCCCCGCCCCACAGTTTGTGAACCACTGTTATGGGAACCTGTGATCCTCACTGACAGAGGAAGAGTAGCCAGACAGAGTGATGGGTCCTAGAAGGAATAGCCTCTGTCTGGCCACAGTAGGATGTCCTCCAGAGTTTCCTTGTCTGGCTGTCTCCTCTACCTCAGCAGACCGCTCTCCACCACAGACCACGCTGGTCTGGACCTGGGTGCATTCTCCCTCCTCCTCCTCCTCCTGCTCCACTCACACCTCCATAGTGTTGGCCTGGTCCATTTCCCACTCATCCAGTGTCCTCTGAGGGCTGAGCTGTCAGACTGCCTCAGTCCAGTTCCACACACTGGGTCACAGTAGGTCCTGGGCTTGATGCAGCCGTAGCTCTGAGAACTCTCCACAACTGGCAT
This sequence comes from Coregonus lavaretus, assembly GCF_964263955.1. NCBI lineage: Eukaryota > Metazoa > Chordata > Actinopteri > Salmoniformes > Salmonidae > Coregonus > Coregonus lavaretus. Next base: position 25,389 of record NW_028166567.1, read on the forward strand.
TATCTTTCTCCTGTCAAGACGGTGGGTCTTCCTCCTCCCGTAAAGACGGTTGGGTCTCCCTCCTCCCGTAAAGACGGTTGGGTCTCCCTCCTCCCGTAAAGACGGTTGGGTCTCCCTCCTCCCGTAAAGACGGTTGGGTCTCCCTCCTCCCGTAAAGACGGGTGGGTCTCCCTCCTCCCGTAAAGACAGTGGGTCTCTCCATAGGAAGACGCCTGTGTGACTTCATATAGCAGCACAGAGGTTGATCCAGGACGTGTTTATGAATGGTAGTCAGTCAGGCTAGTAGACGTTGACGGAGACCCCCGTCTGTCAGACTGAGAGGGCAGCCAGAGACAGAGAATGGAAGCCCTTGGGAGGAGCATGGAGACAACACTAGATTTGACAGATATGGGACAGTAGTAGTGTAACCCTTATCAAGTTCCTCTCTCAGAAAGAAATTATGTCTGTTTCTTTCACACACACATCACAAACAAAACCCCTTATTGAATACCCTCTCTCTCTCTCCAACATCTCACTCTCCATCCTCTCTCCTCAACCTCTCTCTCTCTCTCTCCTCAACCTCTCTCTCTCCTCAACCTCTCTCTCTCTCTCCATCCTCTCTCTCTCTCTCCAACATCTCACTCTCCATCCTCTCTCTCTCTCTCCTCAACCTCTCTCTCTCTCTCTCCATCCTCTCTCTCTCTCTCCAACCTCTTTCTCTCGCCAAACTCTCTCTCTCATCCTCTCTCTCTCTCCAATCTCTCCCTCTTTCTTTCTCTCTCCATCCTCTCTCTCCCTCTCTCCCTCTCGCCCTCTCTCCCTCTCTCGCTCTCTCTCTCTCTCTCTCTCTCTGTCTCTCTCTCTCTCTCTCTCTCTCTCTCTCTCTCTCTGTCTCTGTCTCTGTCTCTCTCTCTCTCTCTGTCTCTCTCTCTCTCTCTCTCTCTCTCTCTCTCTCTCTCTCTCTCTCTCTCTCTCTCTCTCTCTCTCTCTCTCTCTCTCTGTCTCTCTCTCTCTCTCTCTCCAACCTCTCTCTAACCTCTCTCTCTCTCTCTCTCTCTCCCTCCTACAGTAACAGTCACAATCAGAAGGTCCAGATGCACATGTTGGATCTGATGAGTTCTATTATAATGGAGGGAGACGGAGTCACACAGGAACTACTGGACACCATACTGATCAACCTCATACCTGCTCACAAGGTAACGCACCATACTGATCAACCTCATACCTGCTCACAAGGTAAAGCACCATACTGATCAACCTCATACCTGCTCACAAGGTAAAGCACCATACTGATCAACCTCATACCTGCTCACAAGGTAAAGCACCATACTGATCAACCTCATACCTGCTCACAAGGTAAAGCACCATACTGATCAACCTCATACCTGCTCACAAGGTAACACACCATACTGATCAACCTCATACCTGCTCACAAGGTAAAGCACCATACTGATCAACCTCATACCTGCTCACAAGGTAACACACCATACTGATCAACCTCATACCTGCTCACAAGGTAACGCACCATACTGATCAACCTCATACCTGCTCACAAGGTAACACACCATACTGATCAACCTCATACCTGCTCACAAGGTAACGCACCATACTGATCAACCTCATACCTGCTCACAAGGTAAAGCACCATACTGATCAACCTCATACCTGCTCACAAGGTAAAGCACCATACTGATCAACCTCATACCTGCTCACAAGGTAAAGCACCATACTGATCAACCTCATACCTGTCCACAAGGTAACACACCATACTGATCAACCTCATACCTGCTCACAAGGTAACGCACCATACTGATCAACCTCATACCTGCTCACAAGGTAACGCACCATACTGATCAACCTCATACCTGCTCACAAGGTAACGCACCATACTGATCAACCTCATACCTGCTAACAAGGTAACGCACCATACTGATCAACCTCATATCTGCTCACAAGGTAACACACCATACTGATCAACCTCATACCTGCTCACAAGGTAACGCACCATACTGATCAACCTCGTACCTGCTCACAAGGTAACGCACCATACTGATCAACCTCATACCTGTCCACAAGGTAACACACCATACTGATCAACCTCGTACCTGCTCACAAGGTAACGCACCATACTGATCAACCTCATACCTGCTCACAAGGTAACACACCATACTGATCAACCTCATACCTGTCCACAAGGTAACACACCATACTGATCAACCTCGTACCTGCTCACAAGGTAACGCACCATACTGATCAACCTCGTACCTGCTCACAAGGTAACGCACCATACTGATCAACCTCATACCTGCTCACAAGGTAACGCACCATACTGATCAACCTCATACCTGCTCACAAGGTAACGCACCATACTGATCAACCTCATACCTGCTCACAAGGTAACACACCATACTGATCAACCTCATACCTGCTCACAAGGTAACGCACCATACTGATCAACCTCATACCTGCTCACAAGGTAACACACCATACTGATCAACCTCATACCTGTCCACAAGGTAACACACCATACTGATTAACCTCATACCTGTCCACAAGGTAACGCACTATACTGATCAACCTCATACCCGTTGACAAGGTAACACACCATACTGATCAACCTCATACCTGTCCACAACGTAACACACCATACTGATCAACCTTGTACCTGTCCACAAGGTAACACACCATACTGATCAACCTCATACCTGCTCACAAGGTAACACACCATACTGATCAACCTCATACCTGCTCACAAGGTAACACACCGTACTGATCAACCTCATACCTGCTCACAAGGTAACGCACCATACTGATCAACCTCATACCTGCTCACAAGGTAACACACCGTACTGATCAACCTCATACCTGTCCACAAGGTAACGCACCATACTGATCAACCTCATACCTGCTCACAAGGTAACACACCATACTGATCAACCTCATACCTGCTCACAAGGTAACACACCATACTGATCAACCTCGTACCTGTCCACAAGGTAACACACCATACTGATCAACCTCGTACCTGCTCACAAGGTAACACACCATACTGATCAACCTCATACCTGCTCACAAGGTAACGCACCATACTGATCAACCTCATACCTTTCCACAAGGTAACACACCATACTGATCAACCTCGTACCTGTCCACAAGGTAACACACCATACTGATCAACCTCATACCTGCTCACAAGGTAACACACCGTACTGATCAACCTCATACCTGCTCACAAGGTAACACACCATACTGATCAACCTCGTACCTGCTCACAAGGTAACACACCATACTGATCAACCTCGTACCTGTCCACAAGGTAACACACCATACTGATCAACCTCGTACCTGTCCACAAGGTATCACACCATACTGATCAACCTCATACCTGCTCACAAGGTAACACACCATACTGATCAACCTCGTACCTGTCCACAAGGTAACACACCATACTGATCAACCTCATACCTGCTCACAAGGTAACACACCATACTGATCAACCTCATACCTGCTCACAAGGTAACACACCATACTGATCAACCTCATACCTGTCCACAACGTAACACACCATACTGATCAACCTCGTACCTGCTCACAAGGTAACACACCATACTGATCAACCTCGTACCTGTCCACAAGGTAACACACCATACTGATCAACCTCATACCTGTCCACAAGGTAACACACCATACTGATCAACCTCATACCTGTCCACAAGGTAACACACCATACTGATCAACCTCATACCTGTTGACAAGGCAAAACACACACACCCCTCCCTGTTGATGTTTAATCCTCTCTTCTCTTCTCCAGAACCTGAATAAGCAGGCGTACGACTTGGCCAAGACCCTGCTGAAGAGGACCGTGCAGACCATAGAGACATGCATCGCTAACGTTAGTACTGTATATATATATATACCTCTATCTATCTCTCTATCTACCATTCAGACCATAGAGACATGCATCGCTAACGTTAGTACTGTATATATATATATACCTCTATCTATCTCTCTATCTACCATTCAGACCATAGAGACATGCATCGCTAACGTTAGTACTGTGTATATATATATATATATACCTCTATCTCTCTCTCTATCTACCATTCAGACCATAGAGACATGCATCGCTAACGTTAGTACTGTATATATATATATATATACCTCTATCTCTCTCTCTATCTACCATTCAGACCATAGAGACATGCATCGCTAACGTTAGTACTGTATATATATATATATACCTCTATCTCTCTCTCTCTCTACCATTCAGACCATAGAGACATGCATCGCTAACGTTAGTACTGTATATATATATATACCTCTATCTCTCTCTCTATCTACCATTCAGACCATAGAGACATGCATCGCCTAACGTTAGTACTGTATATATATATATATATATATACCTCTATCTCTCTCTCTCTCTACCATTCAGACCATAGAGACATGCATCGCTAACGTTAGTACTGTATATATATATATACCTCTATCTCTCTCTCTATCTACCATTCAGACCATAGAGACATGCATCGCTAACGTTAGTACTGTGTATATATATATATACCTCTATCTCTCTCTCTATCTACCATTCAGACCATAGAGACATGCATCGCTAACGTTAGTACTGTGTATATATATATATACCTCTATCTCTCTCTCTCTCTACCATTCAGACCATAGAGACATGCATCGCTAACGTTAGTACTGTGTATATATATATATATACCTCTATCTCTCTCTCTATCTACCATTCAGACCATAGAGACATGCATCGCTAACGTTAGTACTGTGTATATATATATACCTCTATCTCTCTCTCTCTCTACCATTCAGACCATAGAGACATGCATCGCTAACGTTAGTACTGTATATATATATATATATACATACCTCTATCTCTCTCTCTATCTACCATTCAGACCATAGAGACATGCATCGCTAACGTTAGTACTGTGTATATATATATATATATACCTCTATCTCTCTCTCTATCTACCATTCAGACCATAGAGACATGCATCGCTAACGTTAGTACTGTGTATATATATATATATATATACCTCTATCTCTCTCTCTATCTACCATGCAGACCATAGAGACATGCATCGCTAACGTTAGTACTGTGTATATATATATATATATATACCTCTATCTCTCTCTCTATCTACCATTCAGACCATAGAGACATGCATCGCTAACGTTAGTACTGTGTATATATATATACCTCTATCTCTCTCTCTCTCTACCATTCAGACCATAGAGACATGCATCGCTAACGTTAGTACTGTATATATATATATACCTCTATCTCTCTCTCTATCTACCATTCAGACCATAGAGACATGCATCGCTAACGTTAGTACTGTATATATATATATATATACCTCTATCTCTCTCTCTATCTACCATTCAGACCATAGAGACATGCATCGCTAACGTTAGTACAGTGTATATATATATACCTCTCTCTCTCTCTCTATCTACCATTCAGACCATAGAGACATGCATCGCTAACGTTAGTACTGTGTATATATATATATATATACCTCTATCTCTCTCTCTATCTACCATTCAGACCATAGAGACATGCATCGCTAACGTTAGTACTGTGTATATATATATATATATATACCTCTATCTCTCTCTCTATCTACCATGCAGACCATAGAGACATGCATCGCTAACGTTAGTACTGTGTATATATATATATATATATACCTCTATCTCTCTCTCTATCTACCATTCAGACCATAGAGACATGCATCGCTAACGTTAGTACTGTGTATATATATATATATATACCTCTATCTCTCTCTCTATCTACCATTCAGACCATAGAGACATGCATCGCTAACGTTAGTACTGTGTATATATATATATATATACCTCTATCTCTCTCTCTATCTACCATGCAGACCATAGAGACATGCATCGCTAACGTTAGTACTGTATATATATATATACCTCTATCTCTCTCTCTATCTACCATTCAGACCATAGAGACATGCATCGCTAACGTTAGTACTGTATATATATATATATATACCTCTATCTCTCTCTCTATCTACCATTCAGACCATAGAGACATGCATCGCTAACGTTAGTACAGTGTATATATATATACCTCTCTCTCTCTCTCTATCTACCATTCAGACCATAGAGACATGCATCGCCTAACGTTAGTACTGTATATATATATATATATATATACCTCTATCTCTCTCTCTATCTACCATTCAGACCATAGAGACATGACTCGCTAACGTTAGTACTGTATATATATATATATACCTCTATCTCTCTCTCTATCTACCATTCAGACCATAGAGACATGCATCGCTAACGTTAGTACTGTGTATATATATATACCTCTCTCTCTCTCTCTATCTACCATTCAGACCATAGAGACATGCATCGCCTAACGTTAGTACTGTATATATATATATATATACCTCCATCTCTCTCTCTCTACCATTCAGACCATAGAGACATGCATCGCTAACGTTAGTACTGTGTATATATATATATATACCTCTCTCTCTCTCTCTCTCTACCATTCAGACCATAGAGACATGACTCGCTAACGTTAGTACTGTATATATATATATATACCTCTATCTCTCTCTCTCTCTACCATTCAGACCATAGAGACATGCATCGCTAACGTTAGTACTGTATATATATATATATATACCTCTATCTCTCTCTCCATCTACCATTCAGACCATAGAGACATGCATCGCTAACGTTAGTACTGTATATATATATATATATATATATATATATATATATATATATACCTCTATCTCTCTCTCTCTCTACCATTCAGACCATAGAGACATGCATCGCTAACGTTAGTACTGTATATATATATATACCTCTATCTCTCTCTCTATCTACCATTCAGACCATAGACACATGCATCGCTAACGTTAGTACTGTATATATATATACCTCTATCTCTCTCTCTCTCTACCATTCAGACCATAGAGACATGACTCACTAACGTTAGTACTGTGTATATATATATATATATACCTCTATCTCTCTCTCTCTCTACCATTCAGACCATAGAGACATGCATCGCTAACGTTAGTACTATATATATATATATACCTCTCTCTCTCTACCATTCAGACCATAGAGACATGACTCACTAACGTTAGTACTGTGTATATATATATATACCTCTATCTCTCTCTCTCTCTACCATTCAGACCATAGAGACATGCATCGCTAACGTTAGTACTGTATATATATATATACCTCTATCTCTCTCTCTATCTACCATTCAGACCATAGAGACATGCATCGCTAACGTTAGTACTGTATATATATATATATACCTCTATCTCTCTCTCTATCTACCATTCAGACCATAGAGACATGCATCGCTAACGTTAGTACTGTATATATATATATATATATACCTCTATCTCTCTCTCTATCTACCATTCAGACCATAGAGACATGCATCGCTAACGTTAGTACTGTATATATATATATACCTCTATCTCTCTCTCTATCTACCATTCAGACCATAGAGACATGCATCGCTAACGTTAGTACTGTGTATATATATATATATATACCTCTATCTCTCTCTCTCTCTACCATTCAGACCATAGAGACATGCATCGCTAACGTTAGTACTGTATATATATATATACCTCTATCTCTCTCTCTATCTACCATTCAGACCATAGAGACATGACTCACTAACGTTAGTACTGTGTATATATATATATACCTCTATCTCTCTCTCTCTCTACCATTCAGACCATAGAGACATGCATCGCTAACGTTAGTACTGTATATATATATATACCTCTATCTCTCTCTCTATCTACCATTCAGACCATAGAGACATGCATCGCTAACGTTAGTACTGTATATATATATATACCTCTATCTCTCTCTCTATCTACCATTCAGACCATAGAGACATGCATCGCTAACGTTAGTACTGTATATATATATATATATATATACCTCTATCTCTCTCTCTATCTACCATTCAGACCATAGAGACATGCATCGCTAACGTTAGTACTGTATATATATATATACCTCTATCTCTCTCTCTATCTACCATTCAGACCATAGAGACATGCATCGCTAACGTTAGTACTGTATATATATATATATATATATATATATATATATATATATATACCTCTATCTCTCTCTCTATCTACCATTCAGACCATAGAGACATGCATCACTAACGTTAGTACTGTGTATATATATATATATATATATATACCTCTATCTCTCTCTCTATCTACCATTCAGACCATAGAGACATGCATCGCTAACGTTAGTACTGTATATATATATATATACCTCTATCTCTCTCTCTATCTACCATTCAGACCATAGAGACATGCATCGCTAACATTAGTACTGTGTATATATATATATATACCTCTATCTCTCTCTCTATCTACCATTCAGACCATAGAGACATGCATCGCTAACGTTAGTACTGTATATATATATATACCTCTATCTCTCTCTCTCTCTACCATTCAGACCATAGAGACATGCATCGCTAACGTTAGTACTGTGTATATATATATATATATATATATATATATATATATCTCTCTATCTATCTACCATTCAGACCATAGAGACATGCATCGCTAACGTTAGTACTGTATATATATATATATACCTCTATCTCTCTCTCTATCTACCATTCAGACCATAGAGACATGACTCACTAACGTTAGTACTGTGTATATATACAGTTGAAGTCAGAAGTTTACATACACCTTAGTCAAATACATTTAAACTCTGTTTTTCACAATTTCTGACATTTAATCCTAGTAAAAATTCCCTGTCTTAGGTCAGTTAGGATCACCACTTTATTTTAAGAATGTGAAATGTCAGAATAATAGTAGAGAGATTTATTTCAGCTTTTATTTATTTCATCACGTTCCCAGTGGGTCAGAAGTTTACATACACTCAATTAGTATTTGGTAGCATTGCCTTTAAATTGTTTAACTTGGGTCAAACGTTTCGGGTAGCCTTCCACAAGCTTCCCACAATAAGTTGGGTGAATTTTGGCCCATTCCTCCTGACAGAGCTGGTGTAACTGAGTCAGGTTTGTAGGCCTCCTTGCTCGCACACACTTTTTCAGTTCTGCCCACACATTTTCTATAGGATTGAGGTCAGGGCTTTGTGATGGCCACTCCAATACCTTGACATTGTTGTCCTTAAGCCATTTTGCCGCAACTTTGGAAGTATGCTTGGGGTCATTGTCCATTTGCGACCAAGCTTTAACTTCCTGACTGATGTCTTGAGATGTTGCTTCAATATATCCACATAATTTTCCTTCCTCATGATGCAATCTATTTTGTGAAGTGCACCAATCCCTCCTGCAGCAAAGCACACCCACAGCATGATGCTGCCACCCCCGTGCTTCACGGGTGGGATGGTGTTCTTCGGCTTGTAAGACCCCCCCTTTTTCCTCCAAACATAACGATGGTCATTATGGCCAAACAGTTCTATTTTTGTTTCATCAGACCAGAGGACATTTCTCCAAAAAGTACGATCTTTGTCCCCATGTGCAGTTGCAAACCGTAGTCTGGCTTTTTTATGGTGGATTTGGAGCAGTGGCTTCTTCCTTGCTGAGCGGCCTTTCAGGTTATGCCGATATAGGACTAGTTTTACTGTGGATATAGTTACTTTTGTACCTGTTTCCTCCAGCATCTTCACAAGGTCATTTGCTGTTGTTCTGGGATTGATTTGCGCTTTTCGCACCAAAGTACGTTCATCTCTAGGAGACAGAACACGTCTCCTTCCTGACCGGTATGACGGCTGCATGGTCCCATGGTGTTTATACTTGCGTACTATTGTTTGTACAGATGAACGTGGTACCTTCAGGCATTTGGAAATTGCTTCCATGGATGAACCAGACTTGTGGAGGTCTACAAATTTTTTTCTGAGGTCTTGGCTGATTTTCTTTTGATTTTCCCATGATGTCAAGCAAAGAGTCACTGAGTTTGAAGGTAGGCCTTGAAATACATCCACAGGTACTCCTCCAGTTGACTCAAATGATGTCAATTAGCCTATCAGAAGCTCCTAAAGCCATGACATCATTTTCTGGAATTTTCCAAGCTGTTTAAAGGCACAGTCAACTTAGTGTATGTAAACTTCTGACCCTCTGGAATTGTGATACAGTGAATTATAAGTGAAATAATCTGTCTGTAAACAATTGTTGGAAGAATTACTTGTGTCATGCACAAAGTAGATGTCCTAACCGACTTGCCAAAACTATAGTTTAACCATACATTTGTGGAGTGGTTGAAAAACGAGTTTTAATGACTCCAATCTAAAGTTGATGTAAACTTTCGACTTCAACTGTACCTCTCTCTCTCTCGATAATTGTCCAGGCTAGAGCTGGACAGTGGTGAAGACCGCTAACGGTGGCTAATGGCTAGTTAGCTAGTTAGCTGGCTAGCTGGCTATTTTTAGCCGTAGGTTCTTGATAAAAATAAATAAATAAGAGAGTCCGTTCCAGTGTGTTTAGTTAAAGGATGGAAAGTGAGAGAGAGAAATATATATATATACGATAAAAGACAAAAAACTAAAAAACTGTCTATTTACACGAGGACACAACAGAATACACATCTCCCATTTAGACCATAGAGACATGGCTCACTAACATTTAGTACTGTGTGTATATATATATATATACCTCTATCTCAAATCAAATGTATTGGTCACGTTCACATGGTTAGCAGATTTTATTGCGATTGTAGTGTAAATGCTTGTGCTTCTAGTTCCGACAGTGCAGCAATATCTAGCAAGTAATATCTAACAGATACACAACAAATATCTAATACACACTAATCTAAGTAAAGGAATGGAATAAGAATATATACATATATGGATGAGCAATGTCATTGTCAGAGCAGCATAGGCTAAGATGCAATAGATAGTATAGTACAGTTGAGTATATACATATGAGATGGGTAATGCAAGATATGTACACATTATTAAGATAGTATAGAATTCAGTATATACAGATGAGATGGGTAATGCAAGATATGTACACATTATTAAGATAGTATAGAATACAGTATATACAGATGAGATGGGTAATGCAAGATATGTAAACATTATTAAAGATAGTATAGAATACAGTATATACATATGAGATGGGTAATGCAAGATATGTAAACGTTATTAAAGTGGCATTATTAAAGTGACTAGTTGTTCCATTTATTAAAGTGGCCAGTGATGTTCAAGTCTGTATGTAGGCAGCAGCCTCTCTGTGCTAGTGATGGCTGTTTAACAGTCTACCCCTCTATCTACCGTTCAGACCATAGAGACATGAATCACTAACAATTAGTACTGTGTGTGTGTATATATACAGTACCAGTCAAAAGTTTGGACACACCGACTCATTCAAGGCTTTTCTTTATTTTTACTATTTTCTACATTGTAGAATAATAGTGAAGACATCAAAACTATGAAATAACACATATGGAATCATGTAGTAACCAAAAAAAAGTGTTAAACAAATCAAAATATATTTTATATATGAGATTCTTCAAATAGCCACCCTTTGCCTTGATGACAGCTTTGCACAACTGGCACACTCTTGGCATTCTCTTAACCAGCTTCACCTGGAATGCTTTTTCCAACAGTCTTGGAGTTCCCACATATGCTGAGCACTTGTTGGCTGCTTGTCCTTCACTCTGCGGTCCAACTCATCCCAAACCATCTCAATTGGGTTGAGGTCGGGGGATTGTGGAGGCCAGGTCACCTGATGCAGCACTCCTTCTTGGTCAAATAGTCCTTACACAGCCTGGAGGTGTGTTTTGGGTTATTGTCCTGTTGAAAAACAAATGATAGTCCCACTAAGCCCAAACCAGATGGGATGGCGTATCGCTGCAGAATGCTGTGGTAGCCATGCTGGTTAAGTGTGCCTTGAATTCTAAATAAATCACAGACAGTGTCACCAGCAAAGCACCCCCACACCATAACACCTCCTCCTCCATGCTTTATGGTGGGAACCACACATGCAGAGATCATCCGTTCACCCACACCGCGTCTCACAAAGACACAGCGATTGGAACCAAAAATCTCAAATTTGGACTCCAGACCAAAGGACAGATTTCCACCGGTCTAATGTCCATTGCTCGTGTTTCTTGGCCCAAGCAGGTCTCTTCTTCTTATTGGTGTCCTTTAGTAGTGGTTTCTTTGCAGCAATTCGACCATGAAGGCCTGATTCACACAGTCCCCTCTGAACAGTTGATGTTGAGATGTGTCTGTTACTTGAACTCTGTGAAGCATTTATTTGGGCTGCAATCTGAGGCTGGTAACTCTAATGAACTTATCCTCTGCAGCAGAGGTAACTCTGGGTCTTCCTTTCCTGTGGCGGTCCTCATGAGAGCCAGTTTCATCATAGCGTTGATGGTTTTTGCGACTGCAATGGAAACGTTCAAAGTTCTTGACATTTTACAGATTGACTGACCTTCATGTCTTAAAGTAATGATGGACTGTCGTTTCTCTTTGCTTATTTGAGCTGTTCTTGCCATAATATGGACTTGGTCTTTTACCAAATAGGGCTATTTTCTGTATACCACCCCTACCTTGTCACAACACAACTGATTGGCTGAAATGCATTAAGAAGGAAAGAAATTCAACTTTTAACAAGGCACACCTGTTCATTTAAATGCATTCCAGGTGACTACCTCATGAAGCTGGTTGAGAGAAAGCCAAGAGTGTGCAAAGCTGTCATCAAGGCAAAAGGGTGGCTACTTTGAAGAATCTCAAATAATATAAAATATATTTTGATTAGTTTAACACTTTTTGGGTTACTACATGATTCCATGTGTGTTATTTCATAGTTTTGATGTCTTCACTATTATTCTAAAATGTAGAAAATAGTAAAAAAATAAAGAAAAACCCTTGAATGAGAAGGTGTCTCCAAACTTTTGACTGGTATTGTACATCTTCCTCTCAATCTACCGTTCAGACCATGGAGACATGCATCGCATTAAGAGCACCTACTCCTTCCATGACTTGGACTAATCGTTTGAACGCTATGATCCCTTATTGATGTCCAGGCTCTGCTGTAGCCGGCCGCAACCGGGAGACCCATGGGGCGGCGCACAATTGGCCCAGCGTCGTCCAGGGTAGGGGAGGGAATGGCAGGTAGGGAGGTAGCTCAGTTGATAGAGCATGGCGTTTGCAACGCCAGGGTTGTGGGTTCGTTTCCCACGGGGGGCCAGTATAAAAAAAAATATGTATTCACTAACTGTAAGTCGCTCTGGATAAGAGCGTCTACTAAATGACGTAAATGTAAAATGTAATGCCATCTGTTAAATCCACTTCAATCAGTGTAGGGGAAGGAGGTTAAAGAAGGATTTTTAAGCCTTGAGACAATTGAGAATGTGTGCCATTCAGAGGATGAACGAGCAAGACAAAATATTGACGTGCCTTTTGAACGGGGTACGGTAGTAGGTGCCAGGCGCACCGGTTTGTGTCAAGAACTGCAACGCTGCTGGGTTTTTCACGCTCAACAGTTTTCCCCGCGTGTATTAAGAATGGTCAACTTGACACAACTGTGTGAAAAGCATTGGAGTCAACATGGGCCAGCATCCCTGTGGAACGCTTTTGACACGTTGTGTAGTCCATGACCGACGAATCGAGGATGTTCTGAGGGCAAAAGGGGGAGCAACTCAATATTAGGAAGGTGTTCTTAATGTTTTGGACACTCACTCTACTGTATTTATACACTTCTGTCTGTATTCCTCTGTCTGTCTGTCTGTCTGTATTCCTCTGTCTGTCTCTATTCCTCTGTCTGTCTCTATTCCTCTGTCTGTCTGTCTGTCTCTATTCCTCTGTCTGTCTGTATTCCTCTGTCTGTCTGTCTCTATTGCTCTGTCTGTTTGTCTGTCTCTATTCCTCTGTCTGTCTGTCTGTCTCTATTCCTCTGTCTGTCTGTCTCTTCCTCTGTCTGTCTGTCTGTCTGTATTCCTCTGTCTGTCTGTCTGTATTCCTCTGTCTGTCTGTCTGTTTGTCTGTCTGTCTCTATTCCTCTGTCTGTCTGTATTCCTGTCTGTGCATTTTAAGAAACAGATTCTCATTGAAATCAAGTTTCTATAACATCTCTCTCTCTCTCTCCCCCCTCCCTCTCTCTCCCCCCCCTCCCTCTCTCTCTCCCCCCCTCTCTCTCCCCCTCTCTCTCTCCATCCCCCCTCTCTCTCCCCTCTCTCTCTCCCCCCCTCTCTCTCCCCCCCTCTCTCTCCCCCCTCTCTCTCCCCCCCCCCTCTCTCCCCCCTCCCTCTCTCCCCCCTCTCTCTCTCTCCCCCCTCTCTCTCTCCCCCTCTCTCTCTCTCTCCCCCCTCTCTCTCATCCCTCTCTCTCCCCCCCTCTCTCCCCCCCTCTCTCTCTCCATCCCCCCCTCTCTCTCTCCCCCTCTCTCTCTCTCCATCCCCCCCCCCTCTCTCTCCATCCCCCTCCCCTCTCCCCCTCCCTCTCTCTCTCATCCCCCCCACCCTCGCTCTCTCTCCATCCCCCCTCCCTCTCTCTCTCCCCCCTCCCTCTCTCTCCCCCCTCCCCTCTCCATCCCCTCCCTCTCTCTCCCCCCCCCCTCTCTCTCCATCCCCCCTCCCTCTCTCTCCCCCCTCCCCTCTCCATCCCCTCCTCTCTCTCTCCCCCTCTCTCTCTCTCCATCCCCCCTCCCTCTCTCTCCACCCCCCTCTCTCTCTCCACCCCCCTTTCCCCCTCCAGTTCTTTAACCAGGTGCTGGTGATGGGGAAGTCTTCAGTCAGCGATCTGTCAGAACACGTGTTTGACCTGATCCAGGAGCTATTCTCCATCGAACCTCTGCTGCTCACATCTGTCATGCCCCAGCTAGAGTTTAAACTCAAGGTATAGGACACACACACCCATCTGTCATGCCCCAGCTAGAGTTTAAACTCAAGGTATAGGACACACACACCCATCTGTCATGCCCCAGCTAGAGTTTAAACTCAAGGTATAGGACACACACACACCCACAGACAACACACACACACAACAGACACACACAACAGACACACACACACACACATTGGGTAAGGTCTAGTGAACATCTGTCATGCCCCAGCTAGAGTTTAAACTCAAGGTATAGGACACACACACACCCACAGACACACACACACAACAGACACACACAACAGACACACACACACACACATTGGGTAAGGTCTAGTGAACATCTGTCATGCCCCAGCTAGAGTTTAAACTCAAGGTATAGGACACACACACACCCACAGACAACACACACACACAACAGACACACACACACACACACACACACACACACACACACCCACAGACAACAGACACACACACAAAAGACACACAATACACACACACACACACACAACACACACACACATTTTTACATTTACATTTTAGTCATTTAGCAGACGCTCTTATCCAGAGCGACTTACAGTTAGTGAATACATTATTATTTTTTATTTTGTTATACTGGCCCCCCAAGGGAATCAAACCCACAACCCTGGCGTTGCAAACGCCATGCTCTATCAACTGAGCTACATCCCTGCCGGCCATTCCCTCCCCTACCCTGGACGACGCAGGGCCAATTGTGCGCCGCCCATGAGTCTCCCGGTCGCGGCCGGCTGCGACAGAGCCTGGATTCGAACCAGGATCTCTAGTGGCACAGTTAGCACTGCGATGCAGTGCCTTAGACCACTGCGCCACTCAGGAGATGATGCGCACGGATGAATGGCACGACAATGGGCCTCAGCATCTCGTCACGGTATCTCTGTGCATTCAAATTGCTATCGATAAAATGCAGTTGTGTTCGTTGTCCGTAGCTTATCAAATCAAATGTTATTTGCCACATGCGCCGAATACAACAGGTGTAGAACCTTTCAATGAAATGCTTACTTACAAACCCTTAACCAACGATGCAGTTTTAAGAGAAAAAAAAGTGTTAAGTGAAAAAAAAAAAAGAAGCTAATAATTAAAGAGCAGCAGTAAAATAAAATAACAGTAGGGAGGCTATATACAGGGGGTACCGGTACAGAATCAATGTGAAATAACAGTAGGGAGGCTATATACAGGGGGTACCGGTACTGAGTCAATGGGAAATAACAGTAGGGAGGCTATATACAGGGGGTACCGGTACTGAGTCAATGGGAAATAACAGTAGGGAGGCTATATACAGGGGGTACCGGTACCGAGTCAATGGGAAATAACAGTAGGGAGGCTATATACAGGGGGTACCGGTACAGAGTCAATGTGTAATAACAGTAGAGAGGCTATATACAGGGGGTACCGGTACCGAGTCAATGGGAAATAACAGTAGGGAGGCTATATACAGGGGGTACCGGTACCGAGTCAATGGGAAATAACAGTAGGGAGGCTATATACAGGGGGTACCGGTACCGAGTCAATGTGAAATAACAGTAGGGAGGCTATATACAGGGGGTACCGGTACAGAGTCAATGTGAAATAACAGTAGGGAGGCTATATACAGGGGGTACCGGTACAGAGTCAATGTGAAATAACAGTAGGGAGGCTATATACAGGGGGTACCGGTACAGAGTCAATGTGTAATAACAGTAGGGAGGCTATATACAGGAGGTACCGGTACAGAGTCAATGTGAAATAACAGTAGGGAGGCTATATACAGGGGGTACCGGTACAGAGTCAATGGGAAATAACAGTAGGGAGGCTATATACAGGGGGTACCGGTACAGAGTCAATGGGAAATAACAGTAGGGAGGCTATATACAGGGGGTACCGGTACAGAGTCAATGGGAAATAACAGTAGGGAGGCTATATACAGGGGGTACCGGTACAGAGTCAATGGGAAATAACAGTAGGGAGGCTATATACAGGGGGTACCGGTACAGAGTCAATGGGAAATAACAGTAGGGAGGCTATATACAGGGGGTACCGGTACAGAGTCAATGGGAAATAACAGTAGGGAGGCTATATACAGGGGGTACCGGTACAGAGTCAATGGGAAATAACAGTAGGGAGGCTTTATACAGGAGGTACCGGTACAGAGTCAATGGGAAATAACAGTAGGGAGGCTATATACAGGGGGTACCGGTACAGAGTCAATGGGAAATAACAGTAGGGAGGCTATATACAGGGGGTACCGGTACAGAGTCAATGGGAAATAACAGTAGGGAGGCTATATACAGGGGGTACCGGGACAGAGTCAATGACTAACAAAACTATAAAAATGGACGTTACACACGCCGCAACCAGTCAGGAACTTGAAGCTCTAAACTCAGCTGTAGAACCAACAATCATCTCCTTTGTCTTGATCACGTTGAGGGAGAGGTTGTTATCCTGGCACCACAAGGCCAGGTCTCTGACCTCCTCCCTATAGGCTGTCTCGTCATTGTCGGTGATCAGGCCTACCACTGTTGTGTCATCGGCAAACCCATGCAGTCATGGGTGAACAGAGAGTACAGGAGGGGACTGAGCACACACCCCTGAGGGGCCTCCGTGTTGAGGATCAGCATAGCAGATGTGTTGTTACCTACCCTTACCACCTGGGGGAGGCCCGTCAGGAAGTCCAGGATCCAGTTGCAGAGGGAGGTGTTTAGTCCCAGGGTCCTTAGCTTAGTGATGAGCTTTGAGGGCACTATGGTGTTGAACACTGCGCTGTAGTCAATGAATAGCATTCTCACGTAGGTGTTCCTCTTGTCCAGGTGTGAAAGGGCAGTGTGGAGTGCAATAGAGATTGCATCTGTGGATCTGTTGGGGCGGTATGAGTGGGTCTAGGGTTTCTGGGATAATGGTGTTGATGTGAGCCATAACCAGCCTTTCAAAGCACTTCATGGTTACAGATGTGAGTGCTATGGGTCGGTAGTCATTTAGGAAGGTTATCTTAGTGTTCTTGGGCACAGGGACTATGGTGGTCTGCTTGACACATGTTGGTATTACAGACTCAGTCAGGGACATGTTGAAAATGTCAGTGAAGACACTTGCCAGTTGGTCAGCACATGCTCGGAGTACACGTCCTGGTAATCCGTCTGGCCCTGCGGCCTTGTGAATGTTGACCTGCTTAAAGGTCTTACTCACATCGGCTACGGAGAGCGTGATCACACAGTCGTCCGGAACAGCTGATGCTCTCATGCATGCTTCAGTGTTGCTTGCCCCGAAGCGAGCATAGAAGTAATTGAGCATTTAGTAATAGTTTTCAAGCCCTGCCACATCCAACGAGCCTCAGAGCCGGTGTAGTACGATTCAATCTTAGTCCTGTATTGACTCTAGAGTTTTTATTCCCTCTGATTGCACATTTAACATGCTGGTAGAATGGATTTACGTTTCCCTGCATTAAAGTCCCCGGCCACTAGGAGCGCTGCCTCTGGATGAGCGTTTTCCTGTTTACTTATGGCCTTATACAGCTCATTGAGTGCGGTCTTAGTGCCAGCATCGGTTTGTGGTGGTAAATAGACAACTATGAAAAATATAGATAAACTCTCTTGGTAAATAGTGTGGTCTACAGCTTATCATAATATACTCTACCTCAGGCGAGCAGAACCTAGAGGATTAGATTTTATGAACCAGCTGTTGTTTACAAATATACACAGACCACCACCCCTTGTCTTACCGGAGTCAGCCGTTCTATCCTGCCGATGTAGCGTATATCCCGCCAGCTGTATGTTATCCATGTCGTCGTTCAGCCACGACTCGGTGAAACATAAGATATTACAGTTTTTAATGTCCCGTTGGTAGGATAACCTTGATCTTAGGTCGTCCATTTTGTTTTCCAATGATTGAACATTGGCTAATAGGATTGATGGGAGCGGCAGTTTACTCGCTCGTCGTCGGATCCTTACAAGGCACCCCGACCTACGTCCACGATATCTCTGTCTCTTCCTCATGCGAATGACGGGGATTTGGGCCTTGTCGGGTGTCTGTAGAATATCCTTCGCGTCTGACTCGTTGAATAAAACAATCTTCGTCCAATACGAGGTGAGTAATCGCTGTCCTGATATCCAGAAGCTCTTTTTGGTCATAAGAGACGGTGGCAGAAACATTATGTACAGAATAAATTACAAATAATGCGGAAAAACACACATAATAGTACAATTGGTTAGAGGGCTGTAAAACGGCAGCCATTTTCTCCGCCACCATCATACCATAACCCCACCGCCACCACGGGGCACTCTGTTCACAGCGTTGACATCAGCAAACCGCTCGCCCACACGACGCCATACACGTGGTCTGCAGTTGTGGCCGGTTGGAGGTACTGCCAAATTCTCTAAAATAACGTTGGAGGCGGTAACACTTTACATGTCGCGTTTATATTTTAGTTCAGTATAGAAGGTAAAGTAAAAACTCAAACCGGTGTGTGCATCAATACCGGTATATAGTCAAATACGGTATACAGCCCAGCCCTACACTCACGCCCACCACTCAAGCCCCATTTTGATCTAGAAAAAAACCCCGAACACACACACACACATACACCTACTAGACCTTAACCAAATGACCGTCATTGAATGAAAATCTATTTATTTCAGGTTGTAATCCCAAGTTGTGTGTTTTTGTTGTTGTTGTTGCAGAGTAACGATGGTGAAGAGCGTTTAGCTGTAGTCAGACTGCTGGCCAAGCTGTTTGGAGCCAAAGACTCAGAACTGGCCACTCAGAACAGACCGCTGTGGCAGTGCTTCCTGGGACGGTGAGACACGCATTCCACAGCCACATGAACACACACACGCATAGTAGAGGTGCGTTGCGTTGACAAGATGTGTGTGTTTGTGTTTGTTTGTGTTTGTTTGTGTGTGTGTGTGTGTTTGTTTGTGCCATCCCCAGGTTCAATGACATCCATGTCCCAGTGAGGCTGGAGTCAGTCAAGTTTGCTTCCCACTGTCTGATGAATCATCCAGACCTGGCCAAAGACCTCACAGGTAGGTTTCTGATGATCCATCCAGACCTGGTTATAGACCTCACAGGTAGGTTTCTGATGAATCATCCAGACCTGGTTATAGACCTCACAGGTAGGTTTCTGATGAATCATCCAGACCTGGTTATAGACCTCACAGGTAGGTTTCTGATGAATCATCCAGACCTGGTTATAGACCTCACAGGTAGGTTTCTGATGAATCATCCAGACCTGGTTATAGACCTCACAGGTAGGTTTCTGATGAATCATCCAGACCTGGTTAAAGACCTCACAGGTAGGTTTCTGATGATCCATCCAGACCTGGTTATAGACCTCACAGGTAGGTTTCTGATGATCCATCCAGACCCTTTGGGGTCCCAGGACCGAGTTTGGGAGACGCTGCCCTAACCAATATGTTGTCTGTATCGTCCAATCAGAGTTCCTGAAAGTGCGATCACATGACCCAGAGGAGGCGATCCGTCATGACGTCATCGTAACGATCATCAACGCCGGGAAGAAAGACCTGAACCTGGTTAACGACCAACTACTGGGCTTCGTTAGGGAGAGGACCCTGGACAAGAGGGTAACATACCTGTCAATACACACCTCAACCTTCTCAAGTCAAGTCTTTTCATTCTCGGCCCTTTGAGGGATGGATATTAGTTGGAAAGGAATAGTTTGGTTCTTAAGTTTATCTATCTTTCTCTCCTCTCCTCTCCTCTCCTCTCCTCCCATCCTTTCTCCCCTCCCTCTCCCCTCCTCCCCTCCTTTCTCTCCCCTCCTCCCCTCCTTTCTCTCCCCTCCTCCCCTCCTTTCTCTCCTCCCCCCCTCCTCCCATCCTTTCTCTCCTCCCTCCTCTCTCCCTCTCCCCTCCTCCCATCCTTTCTCTCCTCCCATCCTCCTCTCCTCCCATCCTCCTCTCCTCCCTCTCCCCTCCCATCCTTTCCTCCTCTCCCCTCCTCCAATCCTCCTCTCCTCCCTCCCTCCTCCCATCCTTTCCTCGCCTCCCTCCCTCCTCTCCTCCCTCCCTCTCCCCTCCTCCCATCCTTTCCTCCCCTCCTCTCCTCTCTCCATAGTGGCGTGTTCGTAAGGAGGCGATGATGGGTTTGGCCCAGCTTTTTAAGAAGTACTGTCTTCATCATGAGGCTGGGAAGGAACAGGCCCAGAAGATCTCCTGGATCAAAGACAAACTGCTCCACATCTACTACCAGAACAGCATCGACGACAAGTACACGCCCACAGAACACGCGGAACACACGGAACACACAGAACACACGGAACACACAGAACACACAGAACACACAGAACACACAGAACACACAGAACAGACAGAACACACAGAACACACGGAACACACGGAACACACAGAACACACGCAACACACGGAACACACGCAACACACGGAACACGCAGAACACACAGAACACACGGAACACACAGAAGACACGGAACACACGGAACACACGGAACACACAGAACACGCGGAACACGCGGAACACGCAGAACACACAGAACACGCGGAACACGCAGAACACACGGAACACGCAGAACACGCAGAACACGCGGAACACGCGGAACACGCGGAACACACGGAACACGCAGAACACACAGAACACGCGGAACACGCGGAACACACAGAACACGCGGAACACGCGGAACACACGGAACACGCAGAACACACAGAACACGCGGAACACACAGAACACACGGAACACACGGAACACACGGAACACACGGAACACACGGAACACACAGAACACACGGAATACACACTGTTCACAGAAATACATCCTACTGAAACCACAGCATTATATTAGCATGGATTTTGTGTCATTTTCTGCAGGGTTCTTATCCATTTCTCTCCGTCTGTGTGTGTGTGTGTAGGTTACTAGTGGAGAAGATCTTTGCTCAGTACATGGTTCCCCACAGTCTGGACACCGAGGAGAAGATGAAATGTCTTTACTACCTGTACGCTTGCCTGGATACCAACGCTGTCAAGTAGGTACCCTGTTAGCACCAACACCTAGCCATAACCCTGTTAGTACCAACACCTAGCCATAGCCCTGCTAGCACCAACACCTAGCCATAACCCTGTTAGTACCAACACCTAGCCCTGCTAGCACCAACACCTAGCCATAACCCTGCTAGCACCAACACCTAACCCTGCTAGCACCAACACCTAGCCATAACCCTGTTAGTACCAACACCTAGCCATAGCCCTGCTAGCACCAACACCTAGCCATAACCCTGTTAGCACCAACACCTAGCCCTGCTAGCACCAACACCTAGCCATAACCCTGCTAGCACCAACACCTAGCCATAACCCTGTTAGTACCAACACCTAGCCATAACCCTGTTAGCACCAACACCTAGCCATAACCCTGCTAGCACCAACACCTAGCCGTAACCCTGTTAGCACCAACACCTAGCCATAACCCTGTTAGTACCAACACCTAGCCATAACCCTGTTAGTACCAACACCTAGCCATAACCCTGCTAGCACCAACACCTAGCCATAACCCTGCTAGTACCAACACCTAGCCATAACCCTGCTAGCACCAACACCTAGCCATAACCCTGTTAGTACCAACACCTAGCCATAACCCTGTTAGTACCAACACCTAGCCATAACCCTGTTAGTACCAACACCTAGCCATAACCCTGTTAGCACCAACACCTAGCCATAACCCTGTTAGTACCAACACCTAGCCATAACCCTGTTAGTACCAACACCTAGCCATAACCCTGTTAGTACCAACACCTAGCCATAACCCTGTTAGTACCAACACCTAGCCATAACCCTGCTAGCACCAACACCTAGCCGTAACCCTGCTAGCACCAACACCTAGCCATAACCCTGCTAGCACCAACACCTAGCCATAACCCTGTTAGTACCAACACCTAGCCATAACCCTGTTAGCACCAACACCTAGCCATAACCCTGTTAGTACCAACACCTAGCCATAACCCTGCTAGCACCAACACCTAGCCATAACCCTGCTAGCACCAACACCTAGCCATAACCCTGTTAG
Organism: Coregonus lavaretus; assembly: GCF_964263955.1. Lineage (NCBI taxonomy): Eukaryota > Metazoa > Chordata > Actinopteri > Salmoniformes > Salmonidae > Coregonus > Coregonus lavaretus. Next base: position 48,291 of record NW_028166567.1, read on the forward strand.
CACCAACACCTAGCCATAACCCTGTTAGTACCAACACCTAGCCATAACCCTGCTAGCACCAACACCTAGCCATAACCCTGCTAGCACCAACACCTAGCCATAACCCTGTTAGCACCAACACCTAGCCATAACCCTGTTAGTACCAACACCTAGCCATAACCCTGCTAGTACCAACACCTAGCCCTGTTAGTACCAACACCTAGCCATAACCCTGTTAGTACCAACACCTAGCCATAACCCTGTTAGTACCAACACCTAGCCATAACCCTGTTAGTACCAACACCTAGCCATAACCCTGTTAGCACCAACACCTAGCCATAACCCTGTTAGTACCAACACCTAGCCATAACCCTGTTAGTACCAACACCTAGCCATAACCCTGCTAGCACCAACACCTAGCCATAACCCTGCTAGCACCAACACCTAGCCATAACCCTGTTAGTACCAACACCTAGCCATAACCCTGTTAGTACCAACACCTAGCCATAACCCTGCTAGCACCAACACCTAGCCATAACCCTGTTAGTACCAACACCTAGCCCTGTTAGTACCAACACCTAGCCCTGCTAGCACCAACACCTAGCCATAACCCTGTTAGTACCAACACCTAGCCCTGTTAGTACCAACACCTAGCCATAACCCTGTTAGCACCAACACCTAGCCATAACCCTGTTAGTACCAACACCTAGCCCTGTTAGTACCAACACCTAGCCCTGCTAGCACCAACACCTAGCCATAACCCTGTTAGTACCAACACCTAGCCCTGTTAGTACCAACACCTAGCCATAACCCTGTTAGCACCAACACCTAGCCATAACCCTGTTAGTACCAACACCTAGCCCTGTTAGTACCAACACCTAGCCCTGCTAGCACCAACACCTAGCCGTAACCCTGTTAGTACCAACACCTAGCCATAACCCTGTTAGTACCAACACCTAGCCATAACCCTGCTAGCACCAACACCTAGCCATAACCCTGTTAGTACCAACACCTAGCCATAACCCTGTTAGTACCAACACCTAGCCATAACCCTGTTAGTACCAACACCTAGCCATAACCCTGTTAGTACCAACACCTAGCCATAACCCTGTTAGTACCAACACCTAGCCATAACCCTGTTAGTACCAACACCTAGCCATAACCCTGCTAGCACCAACACCTAGCCATAACCCTGTTAGTACCAACACCTAGCCATAACCCTGTTAGTACCAACACCTAGCCATAACCCTGTTAGTACCAACACCTAGCCATAACCCTGTTAGTACCAACACCTAACCATAACCCTGTTAGTACCAACACCTAGCCATAACCCTGTTAGTACCAACACCTAGCCATAACCCTGTTAGTACCAACACCTAGCCATAACCCTGTTAGTACCAACACCTAGCCATAACCCTGTTAGTACCAACACCTAGCCATAACCCTGTTAGTACCAACACCTAGCCATAACCCTGTTAGTACCAACACCTAGCCATAACCCTGTTAGTACCAACACCTAGCCATAACCCTGTTAGCACCAACACCTAGCCATAACCCTGTTAGTACCAACACCTAGCCATAACCCTGCTAGCACCAACACCTAGCCATAACCCTGTTAGTACCAACACCTAGCCATAACCCTGTTAGTACCAACACCTAGCCATAACCCTGTTAGTACCAACACCTAACCATAACCCTGTTAGTACCAACACCTAGCCATAACCCTGTTAGTACCAACACCTAGCCATAACCCTGTTAGTACCAACACCTAGCCATAACCCTGTTAGTACCAACACCTAGCCATAACCCTGTTAGTACCAACACCTAGCCATAACCCTGTTAGTACCAACACCTAGCCATAACCCTGTTAGTACCAACACCTAGCCATAACCCTGTTAGTACCAACACCTAGCCATAACCCTGTTAGTACCAACACCTAGCCCTGTTAGTACCAACACCTAGCCATAACCCTGTTAGTACCAACACCTAGCCATAACCCTGTTAGCACCAACACCTAGCCACAACCCTGTTAGTACCAACACCTAGCCATAACCCTGTTAGTACCAACACCTAGCCATAACCCTGTTAGTACCAACACCTAGCCATAACCCTGTTAGTACCAACACCTAGCCCTGTTAGTACCAACACCTAGCCATAACCCTGTTAGCACCAACACCTAGCCATAACCCTGTTAGTACCAACACCTAGCCATAACCCTGTTAGTACCAACACCTAGCCATAACCCTGTTAGTACCAACACCTAGCCATAACCCTGCTAGCACCAACACCTAGCCATAACCCTGCTAGCACCAACACCTAGCCATAACCCTGCTAGCACCAACACCTAGCCATAACCCTGTTAGCACCAACACCTAGCCATAACCCTGTTAGTACCAACACCTAGCCCTGCTAGTACCAACACCTAGCCCTGTTAGTACCAACACCTAGCCATAACCCTGTTAGTACCAACACCTAGCCATAACCCTGTTAGTACCAACACCTAGCCATAACCTTGTAGTACCAACACCTAGCCATAACCCTGTTAGTACCAACACCTAGCCATAACCCTGTTAGTACCAACACCTAGCCATAACCCTGTTAGCACCAACACCTAGCCATAACCCTGTTAGTACCAACACCTAGCCATAACCCTGCTAGCACCAACACCTAGCCATAACCCTGCTAGCACCAACACCTAGCCATAACCCTGTTAGTACCAACACCTAGCCATAACCCTGTTAGTACCAACACCTAGCCATAACCCTGCTAGCACCAACACCTAGCCATAACCCTGTTAGTACCAACACCTAGCCCTGTTAGTACCAACACCTAGCCCTGCTAGCACCAACACCTAGCCATAACCCTGTTAGTACCAACACCTAGCCCTGTTAGTACCAACACCTAGCCATAACCCTGTTAGCACCAACACCTAGCCATAACCCTGTTAGTACCAACACCTAGCCCTGTTAGTACCAACACCTAGCCCTGCTAGCACCAACACCTAGCCATAACCCTGTTAGTACCAACACCTAGCCCTGTTAGTACCAACACCTAGCCATAACCCTGTTAGCACCAACACCTAGCCATAACCCTGTTAGTACCAACACCTAGCCCTGTTAGTACCAACACCTAGCCCTGCTAGCACCAACACCTAGCCGTAACCCTGTTAGTACCAACACCTAGCCATAACCCTGTTAGTACCAACACCTAGCCATAACCCTGCTAGCACCAACACCTAGCCATAACCCTGTTAGTACCAACACCTAGCCATAACCCTGTTAGTACCAACACCTAGCCATAACCCTGTTAGTACCAACACCTAGCCATAACCCTGTTAGTACCAACACCTAGCCATAACCCTGTTAGTACCAACACCTAGCCATAACCCTGTTAGTACCAACACCTAGCCATAACCCTGCTAGCACCAACACCTAGCCATAACCCTGTTAGTACCAACACCTAGCCATAACCCTGTTAGTACCAACACCTAGCCATAACCCTGTTAGTACCAACACCTAGCCATAACCCTGTTAGTACCAACACCTAGCCATAACCCTGTTAGTACCAACACCTAACCATAACCCTGTTAGTACCAACACCTAGCCATAACCCTGTTAGTACCAACACCTAGCCATAACCCTGTTAGTACCAACACCTAGCCATAACCCTGTTAGTACCAACACCTAGCCATAACCCTGTTAGTACCAACACCTAGCCATAACCCTGTTAGTACCAACACCTAGCCATAACCCTGTTAGTACCAACACCTAGCCATAACCCTGTTAGCACCAACACCTAGCCATAACCCTGTTAGTACCAACACCTAGCCATAACCCTGCTAGCACCAACACCTAGCCATAACCCTGTTAGTACCAACACCTAGCCATAACCCTGTTAGTACCAACACCTAGCCATAACCCTGTTAGTACCAACACCTAACCATAACCCTGTTAGTACCAACACCTAGCCATAACCCTGTTAGTACCAACACCTAGCCATAACCCTGTTAGTACCAACACCTAGCCATAACCCTGTTAGTACCAACACCTAGCCATAACCCTGTTAGTACCAACACCTAGCCATAACCCTGTTAGTACCAACACCTAGCCATAACCCTGTTAGTACCAACACCTAGCCATAACCCTGTTAGTACCAACACCTAGCCATAACCCTGTTAGTACCAACACCTAGCCATAACCCTGTTAGTACCAACACCTAGCCCTGTTAGTACCAACACCTAGCCATAACCCTGTTAGTACCAACACCTAGCCATAACCCTGTTAGCACCAACACCTAGCCACAACCCTGTTAGTACCAACACCTAGCCATAACCCTGTTAGTACCAACACCTAGCCATAACCCTGTTAGTACCAACACCTAGCCATAACCCTGTTAGTACCAACACCTAGCCCTGTTAGTACCAACACCTAGCCATAACCCTGTTAGCACCAACACCTAGCCATAACCCTGTTAGTACCAACACCTAGCCATAACCCTGTTAGTACCAACACCTAGCCATAACCCTGTTAGCACCAACACCTAGCCATAACCCTGTTAGTACCAACACCTAGCCATAACCCTTTTAGTACCAACACCTAGCCCTGTTAGCACCAACACCTAGCCATAACCCTGTTAGTACCAACACCTAGCCATAACCCTGTTAGTACCAACACCTAGCCATAACCCTGTTAGTACCAACACCTAGCCATAACCCTGTTAGTACCAACACCTAGCCATAACCCTGTTAGTACCAACACCTAGCCATAACCCTGTTAGTACCAACACCTAGCCATAACCCTGTTAGTACCAACACCTAGCCATAACCCTGTTAGTACCAACACCTAGCCATAACCCTGTTAGTACCAACACCTAGCCATAACCCTGTTAGTACCAACACCTAGCCATAACCCTGTTAGCACCAACACCTAGCCATAACCCTGTTAGTACCAACACCTAGCCATAACCCTGTTAGTACCAACACCTAGCCCTGTTAGTACCAACACCTAGCCATAACCCTGTTAGTACCAACACCTAGCCATAACCCTGTTAGTACCAACACCTAGCCATAACCCTGTTAGTACCAACACCTAGCCATAACCCTGTTAGTACCAACACCTAGCCATAACCCTGTTAGTACCAACACCTAGCCCTGTTAGTACCAACACCTAGCCATAACCCTGTTAGTACCAACACCTAGCCATAACCCTGTTAGTACCAACACCTAGCCCTGTTAGTACCAACACCTAGCCCTGTTAGTACCAACACCTAGCCATAACCCTGTTAGTACCAACACCTAGCCCTGTTAGTACCAACACCTAGCCATAACCCTGTTAGTACCAACACCTAGCCCTGTTAGTACCAACACCTAGCCATAACCCTGTTAGTACCAACACCTAGCCATAACCCTGTTAGCACCAACACCTAGCCATAACCCTGTTAGCACCAACACCTAGCCATAACCCTGTTAGTACCAACACCTAGCCATAACCCTGTTAGTACCAACACCTAGCCATAACCCTGTTAGTACCAACACCTAGCCATAACCCTGTTAGTACCAACACCTAGCCCTGTTAGTACCAACACCTAGCCCTGTTAGTACCAACACCTAGCCATAACCCTGTTAGTACCAACACCTAGCCATAACCCTGTTAGTACCAACACCTAGCCCTGTTAGTACCAACACCTAGCCGTAACCCTGTTAGTACCAACACCTAGCCATAACCCTGTTAGTACCAACACCTAGCCATAACCCTGTTAGTACCAACACCTAGCCATAACCCTGTTAGTACCAACACCTAGCCCTGTTAGTACCAACACCTAGCCATAACCCTGCTAGTACCAACACCTAGCCATAACCCTGCTAGCACCAACACCTAGCCATAACCCTGTTAGTACCAACACCTAGCCCTGTTAGTACCAACACCTAGCCCTGTTAGTACCAACACCTAGCCATAACCCTGTTAGTACCAACACCTAGCCATAACCCTGTTAGTACCAACACCTAGCCATAACCCTGTTAGTACCAACACCTAGCCATAACCCTGTTAGTACCAACACCTAGCCATAACCCTGTTAGTACCAACACCTAGCCCTGTTAGTACCAACACCTAGCCATAACCATGTTAGTACCAACACCTAGCCATAACCCTGTTAGTACCAACACCTAGCCATAACCCTGTTAGTACCAACACCTAGCCCTGTTAGTACCAACACCTAGCCATAACCCTGTTAGTACCAACACCTAGCCATAACCCTGTTAGTACCAACACCTAGCCCTGTTAGTACCAACACCTAGCCATAACCCTGTTAGTACCAACACCTAGCCATAACCCTGTTAGTACCAACACCTAGCCATAACCCTGTTAGTACCAACACCTAGCCATAACCCTGTTAGCACCAACACCTAGCCATAACCCTGTTAGTACCAACACCTAGCCATAACCCTGTTAGTACCAACACCTAGCCATAACCCTGTTAGTACCAACACCTAGCCATAGCCCTGTTAGTACCAACACCTAGCCATAACCCTGTTAGTACCAACACCTAGCCATAACCCTGTTAGTACCAACACCTAGCCATAACCCTGTTAGTACCAACACCTAGCCATAACCCTGTTAGTACCAACACCTAGCCATAACCCTGTTAGTACCAACACCTAGCCATAACCCTGTTAGTACCAACACCTAACATAACCCTGTTAGTACCAACACCTAGCCATAACCCTGTTAGTACCAACACCTAGCCATAACCCTGTTAGTACCAACACCTAGCCATAACCCTGTTAGTACCAACACCTAGCCCTGTTAGTACCAACACCTAGCCCTGTTAGTACCAACACCTAGCCATAACCCTGTTAGTACCAACACCTAGCCATAACCCTGTTAGTACCAACACCTAGCCCTGTTAGTACCAACACCTAGCCATAACCCTGTTAGCACCAACACCTAGCCATAACCCTGTTAGTACCAACACCTAGCCCTGTTAGTACCAACACCTAGCCATAACCCTGTTAGCACCAACACCTAGCCATAACCCTGTTAGTACCAACACCTAGCCATAACCCTGTTAGTACCAACACCTAGCCCTGTTAGTACCAACACCTAGCCATAACCCTGTTAGCACCAACACCTAGCCATAACCCTGTTAGTACCAACACCTAGCCATAACCCTGTTAGTACCAACACCTAGCCATAACCCTGTTAGTACCAACACCTAGCCATAACCCTGTTAGTACCAACACCTAGCCATAACCCTGTTAGTACCAACACCTAGCCATAACCCTGTTAGTACCAACACCTAGCCCTGTTAGTACCAACACCTAGCCCTGTTAGTACCAACACCTAGCCATAACCCTGTTAGTACCAACACCTAGCCATAACCCTGTTAGTACCAACACCTAGCCATAACCCTGTTAGTACCAACACCTAGCCATAACCCTGTTAGTACCAACACCTAGCCATAACCCTGTTAGTACCAACACCTAGCCATAACCCTGTTAGTACCAACACCTAGCCATAACCCTGTTAGTACCAACACCTAGCCATAACCCTGTTAGTACCAACACCTAGCCATAACCCTGTTAGTACCAACACCTAGCCATAACCCTGTTAGTACCAACACCTAGCCCTGTTAGTACCAACACCTAGCCATAACCCTGTTAGCACCAACACCTAGCCCTGTTAGTACCAACACCTAGCCATAACCCTGTTAGTACCAACACCTAGCCATAACCCTGCTAGTACCAACACCTAGCCCTGTTAGTACCAACACCTAGCCATAACCCTGCTAGTACCAACACCTAGCCCTGTTAGCACCAACACCTAGCCACACCAGGGATTTTTCTGCCAATGTAATCCTTGAGCTGACCACCTAAAGTGTTTTTAATTTTAATTTTCAAACAGTGAAAATACTACATTTTGTGGAGGGAAAAACTGAAACGACTAAACCAGATAATAAGTATGTAGAAGAGATAATAGAGGTATATTTTATGTTCTTGAGAACTAACAACCACCAAAAAATAAGCTAGACAGTCAGAGACTTGAAAAATCCAAAACAATGAATTTATCAGGCAGTTACTCAGTGATTTGCCCCAAACATGAGGCGTCGCATTTACGTAGGGCTTTGCGTTTAGGACAAAAAGTTTATTCCTTTTTGTTCAGTATTACTTTAGTGTCTTGTTGCATACAGATGCGTGTTTTCTCCCATCACAGCCTTTGAACTCTGTAGCTGTTTTTAAAAAAATCACCAATGGCCTCACGGTGACATCACTAAGCAGTTTCCTTCCTGCCCTGCAGCTCAGTTCAGAAGGACGACTGCATCTTTTGATGTGTCTGGGTGGTTTAATACATCACCCACAGGATTATTATTAACTTGGCCGTGCTTTTAAGCTACTCTGGGCAGAAATCGCTCCATTTCCTGGTTGCTAAAATTCTAATAGTCCGCCTAATTTCAGTTAATGTGACAAAACAAGCTCAAGTATAGTGAATCATTTTATAGTCAAAATATTATATTTTCAGCTGTTTTGAAGCTGGTGTACAAAACTGAAAGTAAAAGACGCAAAAACAAAACTTAAGAACAGGAAGCAAAGAAATAGCGCCCACACAGCGCCTTCGGAAAGTATTCAGACCCCTTGACTTTTCCCACATTTTGTTACGGTACGGCCTTATTCTAAAATTGATTCAATAGTTTTTTTTCTCCCCTCATCAATCTACACACAATACCCCATAATGACAAAGCAAAACGGGTTCAATCTTGGTTTCATCAGACCAGAGAATCTTGTTTCTCATGGTCTGAGAGTCTTTTAGGTGCCTTTTGGCAAACTCCAAGCGGGCTGTCATGTGCCTTTTACTGAGGAGTGGCTTCCGTCTGGCCACTCTACCGTAAAGGCCTGATTGGTGGAGTGCTGCAGAGATGGTTGTCCTTCTGGAAGGTTCTCCCATCTCCACAGAGGAACCCTGGAGCTCTGTCAGAGTGACCATTGGGTTCTTGGTCACCTCCCTGACCAAGGCCCTTCGTCACCTCCCTGACCAAGGCCCTTCTCCCCCGATTGCTCAGTTTGGCCGGGCAGCCAGCTCTAGGAAGAGTCTTGGTGGTTCCAAACTTCTTCCATTTAAGAATGATGGAGGCCACTGTGTTCTTGGGGACCTTCAATGCTGCAGACAGTTTTTGGTACACTTCCCCAGATCTGTGCCTCGACACAATCCTGTCTCGGAGCTCTATGGACAATTCCTTTGACCTCATGGCTTGGTTTTTGCTCTGACATGCACTGTCAACTGTGGGACCTTATATAGACAGGTGTGTGCCTTTCCAAAACATGTCCAATCAATTGAATTTACCACAGGTGGACTCCAATCAAGTTGTAGAAACATCTCAAGGATGATCAATGGAAACAGGATGCACCTGAGCTCAATTTCGAGTCTCATAGCAAAGGGTCTGAATACTTATCTAAATAAGGTATTTCTGTTTTTTATTTGTAATACATTTGCAAAAATGTCTAAAAACCTGTTTTTGCTTTGTCATTATGGGGTATTGTGTAGATTGAGGAAATGTTTTTAGAATAAGGCTGTAACGTAACAAAATGTGGAAAAAGTCAAGGGGTCTGAATACTTTCCGAATTCACTGTATGAGGATTATTAGACACTGGTTCCAAATATCAGGGAAGCTGCCCCCCAGGAGTACTGTGTTGAAGCATTCTGGGAAGCTGCCTCTCATGAGTACTGTGTTGAAGCATTCAGGGAAGCTGCCCCTCAGGAGTACTGTGTTGAAGCATTCAGGGAAGCTGCCTCTCAGGAGTACTGTGTTGAAGCATTCAGGGAAGCTGCCTCTCAGGAGTACTGTGTTGAAGCATTCAGGGAAGCTGCCTCTCAGGAGTACTGTGTTGAAGCATTCAGGGAAGCTGCCTCTCAGGAGTACTGTGTTGAAGCATTCAGGGAAGCTGCCTCTCAGGAGTACTGTGTTGAAGCATTCAGGGAAGCTGCCTCTCAGGAGTACTGTGTTGAAGCATTCAGGGAAGCTGCTCCTCAGGAGTACTGTATTGAAGCATTCAGGGAAGCTGCCTCTCAGGAGAACTGTGTTGAAGCATTCAGGGAAGCTGCCTCTCAGGAGTACTGTGTTGAAGCATTCAGGGAAGCTGCCTCTCAGGAGTACTGTATTGAAGCATTCAGGGAAGCTGCCTCTCAGGAGAACTGTGTTGAAGCATTCAGGGAAGCTGCCTCTCAGGAGTACTGTGTTGAAGCATTCAGGGAAGCTGCCTCTCAGGAGTACTGTGTTGAAGCATTCAGGGAAGCTGCCTCTCAGGAGTACTGTGTTGAAGCATTCAGGGAAGCTGCCTCTCAGGAGTACTGTGTTGAAGCATTCAGGGAAGCTGCATCTCAGGAGTACTGTGTTGAAGCATTCAGGGAAGCTTCCCCTCAGGAGTACTGTGTTGAAGCATTCAGGGAAGCTTCCCCTCAAGGAGGACTGTGTTGAAGCATTTTATTCCTGATGCTGTCAGGGCCGCATTCCTTTCCAGGGTTAAGGCTGTGAGTTCAGCCTGTGTAATGTGGTAGTCGGTCTTCTGATTGTATTATACCATATTCTCCCTCCCTCCCCTCTCAGGGCTCTGAATGAAATGTGGAAGTGGGTCTTCTGATTGTATTATACCATATTCTCCCTCCCTCTCCTCTCAGGGCTCTGAATGAAATGTGGAAGTGGGTCTTCTGATTGTATTATACCATATTCTCCCTCCCTCCCCTCTCAGGGCTCTGAATGAAATGTGGAAGTGTCAGAACATGTTGAGAGGTTTGGTCAGAGAACTGCTGGACCTCCATAAACTACCTGCCGTGAGTCACACACACCACGTACAACACACTAGCACACACCTCTTCATCACACCACGTACAACACACTCACACACCTCTTCATCACACCACGTACAACACACTCACCTCTTCATCACACACACCTCTTCATCACACACCTCTTCATCACACACACACCTCTTCATCACACCTCTTCATCACACACACACCTCATCACACCACGTACAACACACTCACACACACCTCTTCATCACACACACACTTCTTCATCACACACTCACCTCTTCATCACACACACACCTCTTCATCACACACACACCTCTTCATCACACACACACCTCTTCATCACACACACACACACCTCTTCATCACACACACACACACACCTCTTCATCACACACACACACACCTCTTCATCACACACACACACCTCTTCATCACACACACACACCTCTTCATCACACACACACACACCTCTTCATCACACACACACCTCTTCATCACACACACACCTCTTCATCACACACACACACACACCTCTTCATCACACACACACACACACCTCTTCATCACACACACACACCTCTTCATCACACACACACACCTCTTCATCACACCACGTACAACACACTCACACACACCTCTTCATCACACACACACCTCTTCATCACACACACCTCTTCATCACACCACGTACAACACACTCACACACCTCTTCATCACACCACGTACAACACACTCACCTCTTCATCACACACTCACACACACCTCTTCATCACACACACCTCTTCATCACACACACACACCTCTTCATCACACCACGTACAACACACTCACCTCTTCATCACACACACACACACCTCTTCATCACACACACACCTCATCACACCACGTACAACACACTCACCTCTTCATCACACACTCACACACACCTCTTCATCACACACACCTCTTCATCACACACACACACCTCTTCATCACACCACGTACAACACACTCACCTCTTCATCACACACACACACACCTCTTCATCACACACACACCTCATCACACCACGTACAACACACTCACCTCTTCATCACACACACACACACACCTCTTCATCACACACACACCTCTTCATCACACCTCTTCATCATGCTACAGAATGGTGTTGTACCCCTTCTAACCTGAAGTCTCCTCTCTGTAGTCTGAAGCCAACACCACTGCCATGTTTGGAAAGCTGATGACCATTAGCAGTGAGTGGGACACACTTCTCCATATACTGGGGTGGGTGGGAGGGGGGGTACTCCTGGGTTTGGGGCTGGGGGGGGGGGGGGGGGGGGGGTACTCCTGGGTTTGGGGCTGGGTGGAGGGGGGGGTACTCCTGGGTTTGGGGCTGGGGGGGGGGGGGTACTCCTGGGTTTGGGGTTGGGAGGAGGGGGGGGGGCGGGGTACTCCTGGGTTTGGGGCTGGGAGGAGGAGGGGGGGGTGGGGGGGTACTCCTGGGTTTGGGGCTGGGTGGAGGGGGGGGTACTCCTGGGTTTGGGGCTGGGTGGAGGGAGGGGTACTCCTGGGTTTGGGGCTGGGTGGAGGGAGGGGTACTCCTGGGTTTGGGGCTGGGGGGGGGGGGGGGGGTACTCCTGGGTTTGGGGCTGGGGGTACTCCTGGGTTTGGGGCTGGGGGGGGTACTCCTGGGTTTGGGGCTGGGGGCTGGGGGGGGGGGTACTCCTGGGTTTGGGGCTGGGTGGAGGGAGGGTACTCCTGGGTTTGGGGCTGGGTGGAGGGAGGGGTACTCCTGGGTTTGGGGCTGGGGGGGGGGTACTCCTGGGTTTGGGGCTGGCTGGGGGGGGGGGGGGGGGTACTCCTGGGTTTGGGGCTGGGGGGGGGTACTCCTGGGTTTGGGGCTGGGTGGAGGGGGGGTTTCTCTTGTCTTTTCATGTTGCTGTATAAAAAAAATAAGCATTTAAAAAACCTTTACAAATGTATGCATGGATGCCAATGCTTCCCACTAAAACACAACCCCCCCGTAGAGAACCTCCCGGATGCTGGCAAGGCCCAGGACTTCATGAAGAGGTTTAATCAGGTGTTAGGAGAGGATGAGAAGCTCCGAGTCCAGCTGGATACTCTCATCAGCCCCGTCTGCTCCTGCAAACAGGCTGAGCTCTGTGTGGTAAGGACTCACTACACACTACACACTACACACTACACTACACGCTATACACTATACACTACACTACACACTATACACTACACACTACACTACACACTACACACTACACACTACACACTATACACTATACACTACACTACACACTACACACTACACACTACACTACACTACACACTACACTACACACTACACTACACACTACACACTACACACTACACACTACACTACACACTACACATTACACACTACACTACACACTACTGCTGGATACTCTCATCAGCCCTGTCTGCTCCTGCAAACAGGCTGAGCTCTGTGTGGTAAGGACTCACTACACACTACACACTACACACTATACACTATACACTACACACTACACTACACACTACACACTACACTACACTACACACTACACACTACACACTACACACTACACACTACACTACACTACACTATACACTACACACTACACACTACACTATCAATCAATCAATCAATCAATTTTATTTTATATAGCCCTTCTTACATCAGCTAATATCTCGAAGTGCTGTACAGAAACCCAGCCTAAAACCCCAAACAGCTAGTAATGCAGGTGTAGAAGCACGGTGGCTAGGAAAAACTCCCTAGAAAGGCAAAACCTAGGAAGAAACCTAGAGAGGAACCAGGCTATGAGGGGTGGCCAGTCCTCTTCTGGCTGTGCCGGGTGGAGATTATAACAGAACCATGCCAAGATGTTCAAAAATGTTCATAAGTGACAAGCATGGTCAAATAATAATCAGGAATAAATCTCAGTTGGCTTTTCATAGCCGATCATTAGAGTTTAAAACAGCAGGTCTGGGACAGGTAGGGGTTCCATAACCGCAGGCAGAACAGTTTAAACTGGAATAGCAGCAAGGCCAGGCGGACTGGGGATAGCAAGGAGTCACCACGGCCGGTAGTCCCGACGTATGGTCCTAGGGCTCAGGTCTCTCAGTTGGCTTTTCATAGCCGATCATTTAGAGTTGAAAACAGCAGGTCTGGGACAGGTAGGGGTTTCGTAGCCGCAGGCAGAACAGTTGAAACTGGAATAGCAGCAAGGCCAGGCGGACTGGGGGCAGCAGGGTGTCATCATGCCCGGTAGTCCTGACGTATGGTCCTAGGGCTCAGGTTCTCAGAGAGAAAGAGAGAACGAGAGAATTAGAGAGAGCATACTTAAATTCACACAGGACACTGGATAAGACAGGAGAAGTACTCCAGGTATAACCAACTAACCCCAGCCCCCCGACACATAAACTACTGCAGCATAAATACTGGAGGCTGAGACAGGAGCGGTCCGGAGACACTGTGGCCCCATCCGAAGAAACCCCCGGACAGGGCCAAACAGGAAGGATATAACCCCACCCACTCCGCCAAAGCACAGCCCCCGCACCACTAGAGGGATATCCCCAACCACCAACTTACAATCCTGAGACAAGGCCGAGTATAGCCCACAGAGGTCTCCACCACAGCACAAACCAAGGGGGGGGGGGGTCGCCAACCCAGACAGGAAGATCACGTCAGTAACTCAACCCACTCAATTGACGTACCCCTCCCAGGGACGGCATGAAAGAGCACCAGCAGGCCAGTGACTCAGCCCCTGCAACAGGGTTAGAGGCAGAGAACCCCAGTGGAGAGGGGAACCGGCCTGGCAGAGACAGCAAGGGCTGTTCGTTGCTCCAGCCTTTCCGTTCACCTTCACACTCCTGGGCCAGACTACACTCAATCATATGACCTACTGAAGAGATAAGTCTTCAGTAAAGACTTAAAGGTTGAGACCGAGTCTGCGTCTCTCACATGGGTAGGCAGACTGTTCCATAAAAATGGAGATCTATAGGAGAAAGCCCTGCCTCCCGCTGTTTGCTTAGAAATTCTAGGGACAATTAGGAGGCCTGCGTCTTGTGACCGTAGCGTACGTATTGGTATGTACGGCAGGACCAACTCGGAAAGATAGGTAGGAGCAAGCCCATGTAACGCTTTATAGGTTAACAGTAAAACCTTGAAATCAGCCCTTGCCTTAACAGGAAGCCAGTGTAGGGAAGCTAGCACTGGAGTAATATGATCAAATTTCTTGGTTCTAGTCAGGATTCTAGCAGCCGTATTTAGCACTAACTGAAGTTTATTTAGTGCTTTATCCGGGTAGCCGGAAAATAGAGCATTGCAGTAGTCTAATCTAGAAGTAACAAATGCATGGATTAATTTTTCTGCATCATTTTTGGACAGAAAATTTCTGATTTTTGCAATGTTACGTAGATGGAAAAAAGCTGTCCTTGAAACAGTCTTGATATGTTCGTCAAAAGAGAGATCAGGGTCAAGAGTAACGCCTAGGTCCTTCACAGTTTTATTTGAGACGACTTTACAACCATCAAGATGAATTGTCAGATTTAACAGAAGATCTCTTTGTTTCTTGGGACCTAGAACAAGCATCTCTGTTTTGTCCGAGTTTAAAAGTAAAAAGTTTTCAGCCATCCACTTCCTTATGTCTGAAACACAGGCTTCTAGCGAGGGCAATTTTGGGGCTTCACCATGCTTCATTGAAATGTACAGCTGTGTGTCATCCGCATAGCAGTGAAAGTTAACATTATGTTTTCGAATAACATCCCCAAGAGGTAAAATATATAGTGAAAACAATAGTGGTCCTAAAACGGAACCTTGAGGAACACCGAAATGTACAGTTGATTTGTCGGAGGACAGACCATTCACAGAGACAAACTGATATCTTTCCGACAGGTAGGATCTAAACCAGGCCAGAACTTGTCCGTGTAGACCAATTTGGGTTTCCAGTCTCTCCAAAAGAATGTGGTGATCGATGGTGTCAAAGGCAGCACTAAGGTCTAGTAGCACGAGGACAGATGCAGAGCCTCGGTCTGACGCCATTAAAAGGTCATTTACCACCTTCACAAGTGCAGTCTCAGTGCTATGATGGGGTCTAAAACCAGACTGAAGCATTTCGTATACATTGTTTGTCTTCAGAAAGGCAGTGAGTTGCTGCGCAACAGCTTTTTCTAAAATTTTTGAGAGGAATGGAAGATTCGATATTGGCCGATAGTTTTTTATATTTTCCGGGTCAAGGTTTGGCTTTTTCAAGAGAGGCTTTATCACTGCCACTTTTAGTGAGTTTGGTACACATCCGGTGGATAGAGAGCTGTTTATTATGTTCAACATAGGAGGGCCAAGCACAGGAAGCAGCTCCTTCAGCAGTTTAGTAGGAATAGGATCCAGTATGCAGCTTGAAGGTTTAGAGGCCATGATTATTTTCATCATTGTGTCAAGAGATATAGTACTAAAACACTTAAGTGTCTCTCCCGATCCCAGGCCCTCGCAGAGCTGTGCAGATCCAGGACAGCTAAGCCCTGGAGGAATACGCAGATTCAAAGAGGAGTCCGTAATTTGCTTTCTAATGGTCATGATCTTTTCCTCAAAGAAGTTCATGAATTTATCACTGCTGAAGTGAAAACCATCCTCTCTTGGGGAATGCTGCTTTTTAGTTAGCTTTGCAACAGTATCAAAAAGAAATTTTGGATTGTTCTTATTTTCCTCGATTAATTTGGAAAAGTAGGATGATCGAGCAGCAGTGAGGGCTCTTCGGTACTGCACGGTACTGTCTTTCCAAGCTAGTCGGAAGACTTCCAGTTTGGTGTGGCGCCATTTCCGTTCCAATTTCCTGGAAGCTTGCTTCAAAGCTCGGGTATTTTCTGTATACCAGGGAGCTAGTTTCTTATGACAAATGTTTTTCGTTTTTAGGGGTGCAACTGCATCTAGGGTATTGTGCAAGGTTAAATTTAGTTCCTCAGTTAAGTGGTTAACTGATTTTTGTCCTCTGACGTCCTTGGGTAGGCAGAAGGGGTCTGGAAGGGCATCAATGAATTTTTGTGTTGTCTGAGAATTTATAGCACGACTTTTGATGCTCCTTGGTTGGGGTCTGAGCAGATTATTTGTTGCGATTGCAAACGTAATAAAATGGTGGTCCGATAGTCCAGGATTTTGTGGAAAAACATTAAGATCTACAACATTTATTCCATGGGACAAAACTAGGTCCAGAGTATGACTGTGGCAGTGAGTAGGTCCAGAGACATGTTGGACAAAACCCACTGAGTCGATAATGGCTCCGAAGGACTTTTGGAGTGGGTCTGTGGACTTCTCCATGTGAATATTAAAATCACCAAAAATTAGAATATGATCTGCTATGACTACAAGGTCTGATAGGAATTCAGGAAACTCAGAGAGGAACGCTGTATATGGCCCAGGAGGCCTGTAAACAGTAGCTATAAAAAGTGATTGAGTAGGCTGCATAGATTTCATGACTAGAAGCTCGAAAGATGAAAACGTCATTTTTTTTTTTGTAAATTGAAATTTGCTATCGTAAATGTTAGCAACACCTCCGCCTTTGCGGGATGCACGGGGAATATGGTCACTAGTGTAACCAGGAGGTGAGGCCTCATTTAACACAGCAAATTCATCAGGCTTAAGCCATGTTTCAGTCAGGCCAATCACATCAAGATTATGATCAGTGATTAGTTCATTGACTATGACTGCCTTTGAAGTGAGGGATCTAACATTAAGTAACCCTATTTTGAGATGTGAGGTATCACGATCTCTTTCAATAATGGCAGGAATGGAGGAGGTCTTTATCCTAATAAGATTGCTAGGGTGGACACCACCATGTTTAGTTTTGCCCAACCTAGGTCGAGGCACAGACACAGTCTCAATGGGTATGGCTGAGCTGACTACACTGACTATACTATTGGCAGACTCCACTAAGCTGGCAGGTTGGCTAACAGCCTGCTGCCTGGCCTGCACCCTATTTCACTGTGGGGCTAAAGGAGTTAGAGCCCTATCTATGTTGGTAGATAAGAGGAGAGCACCCCTCCAGCTAGGATGGAGTCCGTCACTCCTCAGCAGGTCAGGCTTGATCCTGTTTGTGGGTGAGTCCCAGAAAGAGGGCCAATTATCCACAAATGTTATCTTTTGGGAGGGGCAGAAAACAGTTTTCAACCAGCGATTAAGTGCTGAGACTCTGCTGTAGAGCTCGTCACTTCCCCTAACTGGGAGGGGGCCAGAGACAATTACTCGATGCCGACACATCTTTCTAGCTGATTTACACGCTGAAGCTATGTTGCACTTGGTGACCTCTGACTGTTTCATCCTAACATCGTTGGTGCCGACGTGGATAACAATATCTCTATACTCTCTACACTCGCCAGTTTTAGCTTTAGCCAGCACCATCTTTAGATTAGCCTTAACGTCGGTAGCCCTGCCCCCTGGTAAACAGTGTATGATCGCTGGGTGATTCGTTTTAAGTCTAATACTGCGGGTAATGGAGTCGCCAATGACTAGGGTTTTCAATTTGTCAGAGCTAATGGTGGGAGCCTTCGGCGTCTCAGACCCCGTAACGGGAGGAGTAGAGACTAGAGAAGACTCAGACTCAGACTCCGACTCGCTACATAATGGGGAAAACCGGTTGAAGGTTTCTGTCGGCTGAATGAGCGACACCGGTTGAGCATTCCAACAGTATTTCCCTCCAGAAGCCATGAGAAAGTTGTCCGGCTGCAGGGACTGTGCGGGGGGATTTATACTAACGTTACTGTCTGTACTTACTGGTGGCACAGACGCTGTTTCTTCCTTTCCTACACTGATAATACTCTTGCCTAACGATTGCGTCTGAAGCTGGGCTTGTAGCACAGCTATTCTCGCCGTAAGGCGAGAATTCTCCTGTATATTATGAGTACAGCGACTGCAATTAAAAGACATCATGTTAATGTTACTACTTAGCTTCGGCTGTTGAAGATGTTGATGAGCCATGTCCAGATAAAGCGTCCGGAGTGAAAAAGTTGAATAAGGGAAAAAAAGTTGCGATGGAAAAACGGAAAATAACGTAAAGTTGGCAGCTAAAACGCACAGGAAAATGACTCTTCTGTCTCGGGATAAACGTCCGGGGTGAAAAAGTTTAACGAAAAAAGATGAGTGAGGACAAAACTAAAAAGTTGGTAAATTTGTTGAACACAGAGATTGATTAAACGTTTATTAAAAGTAAAACGTGAATAGTTTGGCAGGTAGCCAAGTAGCAACAAACAGCAGAGCAGCACGGAGACAATGCGGAAGCGAGCATGGGGGCGGCAGGTAGCTTAGTGGGTAAGAGCGTTGTGCCAGTAACCGAAAGGTCGCTGGTTCTAATCCCCGAGCCGACTAGGTGAAAAATCTGTCGATGTGCCCTACACACTACACTACACTACACACTACACTACACACTACACACTACACTACACTACTCACTACACTACACTACTCACTACACACTACACACTACACACTACACTACACTACACACTACACTACACTACTCACTACACACTACACTACACACACACTACACACTACACACTACACTACACACTACACACACTACACTACACACTACACTACACTACACACTACACACTACACTACACACTACACACTACACACTACACTACACTACACACTACACTACACTACACACTACACACTACACACTACACACTACACTACACACTACACACTACACTACTCACTACACACTATACACTACACTACACACTACACACTACACACTACACTACACACTACACTACACACTACACACTACACTCTACACTACACCACACTACACACTACACACTACACTACACTACACACTACACACTACACTACACACTACACTACACACTACACTACACACTACACACTACACACCACACTACACACTACTCACTACACACTACACACTACACTACTCACTACACACTACTCACTACACACTACACACTACACACTACACTACACTACACACTACACTACACACTACACTACACTACACACTACACTACACTACACACTACACCACACTACACACTACACCACACTACACTACACACTACACTACACTACACACTACACACTACTCACTACACACTACACACTACACTACACACTACACTACACACTACACACTACACTACACTACACACTACACACACTACACACTACACACACACTACACACTACACACTACACTACACACTACACACTACACTACACTACACACTACACTACACTACACTACACTACACACTACACTACACACTACACTACACACTACACACTACACACTACACTACACACTACACTACACTACACACTACACTACACTACACTACACACTACACTACACACTACACACTACACACTACACACACTACACACTACACACACACTACACACTACACTACACACTACACTACACACTACACACACTACACTACATACACACTACACACACACTACACTACATACACACTACACACACACTACACACTACACACACACTACACACTACACACTACACTACACACTACACACACACTACACACTACACACTACATACACACTACACACTACACACTACACTACACACTACACACTACACACTACACACACACTATATATACACACACACTGATACGTACATGGGGGCGGCAGGTAGCTTAGTGGGTAAGAGCGTTGTGCCAGTAACCGAAAGGTCGCTGGTTCTAATCCCCGAGCCGACTAGGTGAAAAATCTGTCGATGTGCCCTTGAGCAAGGCACTAATTGCTCCTGTAAGTCGCTCTGGATGAAAGCGTCTGCTAAATGACAAAAAAATGTAAAAATGTAATAAATAAATAAATTTACACACACCATTGACGTCATCCCCGTTGATAATGTATTAATGTATTTCAGAGGGAGATTACCAGTAGATATTGATCATGTATTTCAGAGGGAGATTACCAGTAGATATTGATCCTGTATTTCAGAGGAAGATTACCAGTAGATATTGATAATGTATTTCAGAGGGAGATTACCAGTAGATATTGATCATGTATTCATGCGTTTCAGACTGAGATTACCAGTAGATATTGATAATGTATTTCAGAGGGAGATTACCAGTAGATATTGATCCTGTATTTCAGAGGGAGATTACCAGTAGATATTGATAATGTATTTCAGAGGGAGATTACCAGTAGATATTGATCCTGTATTTCAGAGGGAGATTACCAGTAGATATTGATCCTGTATTTCAGAGGGAGATTACCAGTAGATATTGATAATGTATTTCAGAGGGAGATTACCAGTAGATATTGATCCTGTATTTCAGAGGGAGATTACCAGTAGATATTGATCATGTATTTCAGAGGGAGATTACCAGTAGATATTGATCCTGTATTTCAGAGGGAGATTACCAGTAGATATTGATCCTGTATTTCAGAGGGAGATTACCAGTAGATATTGATCCTGTATTTCAGAGGGAGATTACCAGTAGATATTGATCCTGTATTTCAGAGGGAGATTACCAGTAGATATTGATCCTGTATTTCAGAGGGAGATTACCAGTAGATATTGATCCTGTATTTCAGAGGGAGATTACCAGTAGATATTGATCATGTATTTCAGAGGGAGATTACCAGTGGATATTAATCCTGTATTTCAGAGGGAGATTACCAGTAGATATTGATCATGTATTTCAGAGGGAGATTACCAGTAGATATTGATCCTGTATTTCAGAGGGAGATTACCAGTAGATATTGATCATGTATTTCAGAGGGAGATTACCAGTAGATATTGATCATGTATTTCAGAGGGAGATTACCAGTAGATATTGATCATGTATTTCAGAGGGAGATTACCAGTAGATATTGATCATGTATTTCAGAGGGAGATTACCAGTAGATATTGATCCTGTATTTCAGAGGGAGATTACCAGTAGATATTGATCATGTATTTCAGAGGGAGATTACCAGTAGATATTGATCATGTATTTCAGAGGGAGATTACCAGTAGATATTGATCCTGTATTTCAGAGGGAGATTACCAGTAGATATTGATCCTGTATTTCAGAGGGAGATTACCAGTAGATATTGATCATGTATTTCAGAGGGAGATTACCAGTAGATATTGATCCTGTATTTCAGAGGGAGATTACCAGTAGATATTGATCCTGTATTTCAGAGGGAGATTACCAGTAGATATTGATCCTGTATTTCAGAGGGAGATTACCAGTAGATATTGATCCTGTATTTCAGAGGGAGATTACTCGTAAACTGACGTTCCCTAAGCAACCCACCAACCCCTTCCTGGAGATGGTCAAGTTCCTGTTAGAACGGATCGCTCCCGTACACATCGACTCCGAGGCCATCAGGTAAATAAACAGCCAGTGTGTGTGTGTAGCATGCTGTTATCAGTGGCAGTCGGTCTGATTTTATGATTTATTATTTAGTGTTGTGAAGTTAACAAATCATGAACCTTGGTTTGAGAAGATTGTTCCCTGGATAATACATTTCATTTCATACCATCAATCCTGTTGGCCCAACTAACCATGTAGGGGTCATGACAACATTTAATACATTGATTACCACAGTTTATCTACCTCTGATACGTGGGTATTTCGGTGATAATGCCGGAGTAGCCATGTTTTGGAGGATATATTCGTCTGGCGCCGGCAAACCGTGTCAATATATCCTCCAAACACCGGCTTCGAGGGCATTATACAACGGGTTACCAACATATTCAAATAATCATTGACATATTTTCATTAAAAACGGTTATTTTGATGAATGTATTCATACTATTTCATCCTTCCACGAGATATAGTCCCGACACAAATCTAGGGTCTCTACCCAAGCCGGCTGGTTGTTCGTTTTATCGGTTCGTTTGCTTAGAGACACGACCCAGTCGTTCAGTCTTTTTGTTCTGTATCTCTCTCTGCTCAGTGCTCTGGTCAAACTGCAGAATGAGATGTTATATAATGTTATGATATGTTATATATGATATGTAATGTTATATCTCTCTCTGCTCGGTGCTCTGGTCAAACTGCTGAATAAAGATGTTATATAATGTTATGATATGTTATATACGATATGTAATGTTATATCTCTCTCTGCCCAGTGCTCTGGTCAAGCTGCTGAATAAGATGTTATATAATGTTATGATATGTTATATATGATATGTAATGTTATATCTCTCTCTGCCCGGTGCTCTGGTCAAACTGCTGAATAAGATGTTATATAATGTTATGATATGTTATATATGATATGTAATGTTATATCTCTCTCTGCCCGGTGCTCTGGTCAAACTGCTGAATAAGATGTTATATAATGTTATGATATGTTATATATGATATGTAATGTTATATCTCTCTCTGCCCGGTGCTCTGGTCAAGCTGCAGAATGAGATGTTATATAATGTTATGATATGTTATATATGATATGTAATGTTATATCTCTCTCTGCTCGGTGCTCTGGTCAAACTGCTGAATAAGATGTTATATAATGTTATGATATGTTATATATGATATGTAATGTTATATCTCTCTCTGCCCAGTGCTCTGGTCAAGCTGCAGAATGAGATGTTATATAATGTTATGATATGTTATATATGATATGTAATGTTATATCTCTCTCTGCTCGGTGCTCTGGTCAAACTGCTGAATAAGATGTTATATAATGTTATGATATGTTATATATGATATGTAATGTTATATCTCTCTCTGCCCAGTGCTCTGGTCAAGCTGCAGAATGAGATGTTATATAATGTTATGATATGTTATATATGATATGTAATGTTATATCTCTCTCTGCCCGGTGCTCTGGTCAAGCTGCAGAATGAGATGTTATATAATGTTATGATATGTTATATATGATATGTAATGTTATATCTCTCTCTGCCCGGTGCTCTGGTCAAGCTGCAGAATAAGATGTTATATAATGTTATGATATGTTATATATGATATGTAATGTTATATCTCTCTCTGCCCGGTGCTCTGGTCAAACTGCTGAATAAGATGTTATATAATGTTATGATATGTTATATATGATATGTAATGTTATGATATGTTATATATGATATGTAATGTTATATCTCTCTCTGCTCAGTGCTCTGGTCAAACTGCTGAATAAGTCTATTGAGGGAACAGCTGATGATGATGATGAAGGTGTCACACCAGATACTGCCATCCGCTCTGGACTGGAACTACTGAAGGTATGGATGGATGGAGGGGACTGGTGGATGGAGGGATGAATGAATGGACAGATGAATAACTGGTTCCTGTCCTCGTCCTCCTCCAGGTTCTGTCGTTCACCCACCCCACAGCGTTCCACTCTGCCGAGACCTATGAGTCTCTGCTCCAGTGTCTGAAGATGGAGGATGACAAGGTGGCTGAAGCGGCCATACAGATCTTCAGGAACACTGGACAGAAAATAGAGACGGAACTACAGCAGATACGATCGTAAGAGAAGGAGGGAGGGAGAGAGGGGGGAGGGAGGCAGAGAGGGAGGGAGGGATGGAGGGAGGCAGAGAGGGAGGGAGGGGGAGGGTGGCAGGGAGGGGATATTCAGAAGCACTGGACAGAAAATAGAGACGGAACTACAGCAGATACGATCGTAAGGGAGGGAGGGAGGGAGGGTGGCAGGGAGGGAGGGAGGGAGGCAGAGAGGGAGGGAGGGAGGCAGAGGGGGAGGGTGTCAGGGAGGGAGGGAGGGGGAGGGTGGCGGAGGGGGAGGGAGGGAGGCAGAGATGGCTGGAGGGAGGGTGGCAGAGAGGGAGGGAGGGAGGGAGGGGTGGGTGGGTGGCAGAGAGGGAGGGAGGGTGGGTGGCAGAGAGGGGGGAGAGGAGGGGATATTCAGAAGCACTGGACAGAAAATAAAGACAGAACTGCAGCAGATAGGATCTGGCAGGAGGGAGAGGGGAATGGCCTGATGGGTAGTTAATGCATGGGGTGAAGGGTCCATTTGGGATTGGGCATACTAGTGCAGGATTAGGAATTCCTGGAATGTCTTGGAGTTTTCATGGAATTGTCCCTTGTTGAAAGACGTCTTCTGACCTCAATGGGGTTAAAGAGTCCTCCTCTCCTTCCTCCAGTACGTCTGTGCTAACCTCCCCTTCCTCCAGTACGTCTGTGCTTCTCCTCTCCTTCCTCCAGTACGTCTGTGCTAACCTCCTCCCCTTCCTCCAGTACGTCTGTGCTAACCTCCCCTTCCTCCAGTACGTCTGTGCTAACCTCCCCTTCCTCCAGTACGTCTGTGCTAACCTCCTCTCCTCTCCTTCCTCCAGTACGTCTGTGCTAACCTCCTCTCCTCTCCTTCCTCCAGTACGTCTGTGCTAACCTCCTCTCCTCTCCTTCCTCCAGTACGTCTGTGCTAACCTCCTCTCCTCCCCTTCCTCCAGTACGTCTGTGCTAACCTCCCCTTCCTCCAGTACGTCTGTGCTAACCTCCCCTTCCTCCAGTACGTCTGTGCTAACCTCCCCTTCCTCCAGTACGTCTGTGCTAACCTCCCCTTCCTCCAGTACGTCTGTGCTAACCTCCCCTTCCTCCAGTACGTCTGTGCTAACCTCCCCTTCCTCCAGTACGTCTGTGCTAACCTCCCCTTCCTCCAGTACGTCTGTGCTAACCTCCTCTCCTCCCCTTCCTCCAGTACCCTGATTCCAGTCCTCCATCAGAAGGCTAAGCGTGGAACCCCCCACCAGGCTAAACAGGCTGTTCACTGTATCCATGCTATCTTCTGTAACAAGGAGGTCCAGCTGGCGCAGATCTTTGAGGTAACACACCTCTACACACACACACAGAGAGAGAGAGAGAGAGAGAGAGAGAGAGAGAGAGAGAGACAGAGAGAGACAGAGGGGCAGAGAGAGAGAGAGAGGGGCAGAGAGAGAGAGAGGGGCAGAGAGAGAGAGAGGGGCAGAGAGACAGAGAGACAGAGAGAGAGAGAGAGAGAGACAGAGAGAGAGGGGCAGAGAGAGAGAGAGGGGCAGAGAGAGAGGCAGAGAGGGGCAGAGAGGGGGGCAGAGAGAGAGAGGCAGAGAGAGAGAGAGAGAGAGGGAGGCAGAGAGAGAGAGGAAACTACCTTGCCTATAGAAAGTCTTGGATTTCTTCACATTTTGTTTTCCTAAATACTCAAGTCAAAGTGGAAGAAAAAATAAAACTATAATATACCTTGATTAGATAAGTATTCAGCTCCCTGAGTCGATGCGTGTTAGAAACACCATTTGGCAGCCATTACAGCTGGGAGTCTTCTTGTCTAAGTCTCTAAGCGCTTTACACACCTGGATTGTACAATATTAGCCCATTCATTATTTTCATAATTCTTCAAGCTCTGTCAAGATGTTGGGGATCGTGGCTAAACTGCAGTTTTCAAGTCTTGCCATAGATTTTCAATGCAGATTTAAGTCAAAACCGTAACTTGGCCACTCCGGAACATTCACTGTCTTCTTGGTGAGCAACTCCAGTGTAGATGTGGCCTTGTGTTGTAGGTTATTGTCCTGCTGAAAGGTGAATTCCTCGCCCAGTGTCTGGTGGAAAGCAGACTGAAGCAGGTTTTCCTCTTGGATTTAGTCTGTTCTTAGCTCCATCCCGTTTCTTTTTATCCTGAAAAACTCCTCAGTATTTGCCGATGACAAGCATACCCATAACATGATGCAGCCACCACCGTGCTTGAAAATAAGGAGGCAGTTACTCAGTGACGTGTTGGATTTGCCCCAAACATGAGGCATCGCATTTAGGCAAAAAAGTGTATTTTCCATTTTAGCATTTAAGTCATTATTGTGGAGTCACTACAATGTTGTTGATCCATCCTCAGTTTTCTCTCATCACAGCCATTGAACTCTGTAGCTGTTTTAAAATCACCAACAGTGACATCACTAACAGTTTCCTTCCTGCCCTGCAACTCAGTTCAGAAGGACGACTGTATCTTTGATGTGTCT
>NW_028166567.1:80000-94905 GCF_964263955.1 Coregonus lavaretus
GGTCTCCGAGGGAGACCTCACAGAACAGAAGAAGATCAGGTACGTAGAGGTCAGAGGTCAGACGACCTGTCAGCCATGCTGGTCTCCGAGGGAGACCTCACAGAACAGAAGAAGATCAGGTACGTAGAGGTCAGAGGTCAGACGACCTGTCAGCCATGCTGGTCTCCGAGGGAGACCTCACAGAACAGAAGAAGATCAGGTACGTAGAGGTCAGAGGTCAGACGACCTGTCAGCCATGCTGGTCTCCGAGGGAGACCTCACAGAACAGAAGAAGATCAGGTACGTAGAGGTCAGAGGTCAGACGACCTGTCAGCCATGCTGGTCTCCGAGGGAGACCTCACAGAACAGAAGAAGATCAGGTACGTAGAGGTCAGAGGTCAGACGACCTGTCAGCCATGCTGGTCTCCGAGGGAGACCTCACAGAACAGAAGAAGATCAGGTACGTAGAGGTCAGAGGTCAGACGACCTGTCAGCCATGCTGGTCTCCGAGGGAGACCTCACAGAACAGAAGAAGATCAGGTACGTAGAGGTCAGAGGTCAGACGACCTGTCAGCCATGCTGGTCTCCGAGGGAGACCTCACAGAACAGAAGAAGATCAGGTACGTAGAGGTCAGAGGTCAGACGACCTGTCAGCCATGCTGGTCTCCGAGGGAGACCTCACAGAACAGAAGAAGATCAGGTACGTAGAGGTCAGAGGTCAGACGACCTGTCAGCCATGCTGGTCTCCGAGGGAGACCTCACAGAACAGAAGAAGATCAGGTACGTAGAGGTCAGAGGTCAGACGACCTGTCAGCCATGCTGGTCTCCGAGGGAGACCTCACGGAACAGAAGAAGATCAGGTACGTAGAGGTCAGAGGTCAGACGACCTGTCAGCCATGCTGGTCTCCGAGGGAGACCTCACGGAACAGAAGAAGATCAGGTACGTAGAGGTCAGAGGTCAGACGACCTGTCAGCCATGCTGGTCTCCGAGGGAGACCTCACGGAACAGAAGAAGATCAGGTACGTAGAGGTCAGAGGTCAGACGACCTGTCAGCCATGCTGGTCTCCGAGGGAGACCTCACAGAACAGAAGAAGATCAGGTGTTCAAGTTTAGCGGTTAGAGGTCAGGCTAACTGGGTTACAAAATACTCCTTGATGCTCATTACTCACATCGTCCTCCTCCTCCTCCTCCTCTTCCTCCTCCAGTAAGTCAGACATGTCTCGCCTGCGTCTGGCAGCAGGAGGCGCCATCATGAAGCTGGCCCAGGAACCAGTTTACCATGACATCATCACACCAGAACAGTTCCAGCTCTGTGGACTGGTCATCAACGTAAGACCGTGTGTGGGAGGAGTGTCGGTGTGGGGATTTTTGAGGAGATGCTTCTGTGTTCTGTGTCCTTTTGTTTTTGTTGAACTGTCCCTCTCTCGTCCTCCTCCTGCAGGATGAGTGTTATCAGGTACGTCAGATATTTGCCCAGAAGTTACACCTGGCCCTGGTGAAGTTGCTCCTTCCACTGGAGTACCTGGCGGTGTTCTCTCTGTGTGCTAAAGACCCCGTCAAGGAGAGGAGGGCCCACGCCAGGCAGTGTCTGCTCAAGAACATCAGCATCAGACGAGAGTACATCAAGAACAACCCCCTGGCCCACGGTGAGTGGACCAGACCGCGTAGCACAACCCCCTGGCCCACGGTGAGTGGACCAGGCCGTAGCACAACCCCCCTGGCCCACGGTTAGTGGACCAGACCGTAGCACAACCCCCTGGCCCACGGTTAGTGGACCAGACCGTAGCATGACCACACGTTGTTTAGTACATCAAGAACAACCCCCCCTGGCCCACGGTTAGTGGACCAGGCCGTAGCATGACCACACGTTGTTTAGTACATCAAGAACAACCCCCCCTGGCCCACGGTTAGTGGACCAGGCCGTAGCACAACCCCCCTGGCCCACAGTTAGTGGACCGGACCGTAGCATGACCACACGTTGTTTATAACATCAAGAACAACCCCCGTAACACGACTGGTTACTGGACCAGAATGTTAAATGGTCGTAACACAACCGCTTAGTGGGCCGTAGTCAGGACCGTAACACAACCGCTTAGTGGACCGTAGTCAGGACCGTAACACAACCGCTTAGTGGACCGTAGTCAGGACCGTAACACAACCGCTTAGTGGACCGTAGTCAGGACCGTAACACAACCGCTTAGTGGACCGTAGTCAAGACCGTAATACAACCGCTTAGTGGACCGTAGTCAAGACCGTAATGCAACCGCTTAGTGGACCGTAGTCAAGACCGTAACACAACCGCTTAGTGGACCGTAGTCAGGACCGTAACACAACCGCTTAGTGGACCGTAGTCAGGACCGTAACACAACCGCTTAGTGGACCGTAGTCAAGACCGTAATACAACCGCTTAGTGGACCGTAGTCAAGACCGTAATACAACCGCTTAGTGGACCGTAGTCAAGACCGTAACACAACCGCTTAGTGGACCGTAGTCAGGACCGTAACACAACCGCTTAGTGGACCGTAGTCAGGACCGTAACACAACCGCTTAGTGGACCGTAGTCAAGACCGTAACACAACCGCTTAGTGGACCGTAGTCAAGACCGTAATACAACCGCTTAGTGGACCGTAGTCAAGACCGTAACACAACCGCTTAGTGGACCGTAGTCAGGACCGTAACACAACCGCTTAGTGGACCGTAGTCAGGACCGTAACACAACCGCTTAGTGGACCATAACAGTTAAGGACCGTAACACAACCGCTTAGTGGACCGTAGTCAGGACCGTAACACAACCGCTTAGTGGACCATAACAGTTAAGGACCGTAACACAACCGCTTAGTGGGCCGTAACACAACCGCTTAGTGGACCGTAACAGTTAAGGACCGTAACACAACCGCTTAGTGGACCGTAGTCAGGACCGTAACACAACCGCTTAGTGGACCGTAGTCAGGACCGTAATACAACCGCTTAGTGGACCGTAGTCAGGACCGTAACACAACCGCTTAGTGGACCGTAACACAACCGCTTAGTGGACCGTAGTCAGGACCGTAACACAACCGCTTAGTGGACCGTAGTCAGGACCGTAACACAACCGCTTAGTGGACCGTAGTCAAGACCGTAACACAACCGCTTAGTGGACCGTAACACAACCGCTTAGTGGACCGTACTCAGGACCGTAACACAACCGCTTAGTGGACCGTAACACAACCGCTTAGTGGGCCGTAACACAACCGCTTAGTGGACCGTAGTCAGGACCGTAACACAACCGCTTAGTGGGCCGTAGTCAAGACCGTAACACAACCGCTTAGTGGACCGTAACACAACCGCTTAGTGGGCCGTAACACAACCGCTTAGTGGACCGTAACACAACCGCTTAGTGGGCCGTAACACAACCGCTTAGTGGGCCGTAGTCAGGACCGTAACACAACCGCTTAGTGGACCGTAACACAACCGCTTAGTGGACCGTAGTCAAGACCGTAACACAACCGCTTAGTGGACCGTAGTCAGGACCGTAACACAACCGCTTAGTGGACCGTAGTCAAGACCGTAACACAACCGCTTAGTGGACCATAACACAACCGCTTAGTGGACCGTAGTCAGGACCGTAACACAACCGCTTAGTGGACCGTAGTCAAGACCGTAACACAACCGCTTAGTGGACCGTAACACAACCGCTTAGTGGACCGTAGTCAGGACCGTAACACAACCGCTTAGTGGACCGTAGTCAAGACCGTAACACAACCGCTTAGTGGACCGTAACACAACCGCTTAGTGGACCGTAGTCAGGACCGTAACACAACCGCTTAGTGGACCGTAGTCAAGACCGTAACACAACCGCTTAGTGGACCGTAACACAACCGCTTAGTGGACCGTAGTCAGGACCGTAACACAACCGCTTAGTGGACCGTAGTCAAGACCGTAACACAACCACTTAGTGGACCGTAACACAACCGCTTAGTGGACCGTAGTCAGGACAGTAACACAACCGCTTAGTGGACCGTAGTCAGGACCGTAACACAACCGCTTAGTGGACCGTAACAGTTAAGGTCCGTAACACAACCGCTTAGTGGACCGCAGTCAGGACCATAACACAACCGCTTAGTGGACCGTAGTCAGGACCGTAACACAACCGCTTAGTGGGCCGTAGTCAAGACCGTAACACAACCGCTTAGTGGACCGTAGTCAGGACCGTAACACAACCGCTTAGTGGACCGTAGTCAGGACCGTAACACAACCGCTTAGTGGACCGTAGTCAGGACCGTAACACAACCGCTTAGTGGGCCGTAGTCAGGACCGTAACACAACCGCTTAGTGGACCGTAGTCAGGACCGTAACACAACCGCTTAGTGGGCCGTAGTCAGGACCGTAACACAACCGCTTAGTGGACCGTAGTCAGGACCGTAACACAACCGCTTAGTGGACCGTAGTCAGGACCGTAACACAACCGCTTAGTGGACCGTAGTCAGGACCGTAACACAACCGCTTAGTGGACCTTAGTCAAGACCGTAACACAACCGCTTAGTGGACCGTAACACAACCGCTTAGTGGACCGTAGTCAGGACCGTAACACAACCGCTTAGTGGACCGTAGTCAAGACCGTAACACAACCACTTAGTGGACCGTAACACAACCGCTTAGTGGACCGTAGTCAAGACCGTAACACAACCGCTTAGTGGACCGTAACACAACCGCTTAGTGGACCGTAGTCAAGACCGTAACACAACCACTTAGTGGACCGTAACACAACCGCTTAGTGGACCGTACTCAGGACCGTAACACAACCGCTTAGTGGACCGTAGTCAAGACCGTAACACAACCGCTTAGTGGACCGTAGTCAGGACTGTAACACAACCGCTTAGTGGACCGTAGTCAGGACCGTAACACAACCGCTTAGTGGACCGTAGTCAGGACCGTAACACAACCGCTTAGTGGACCGTAGTCAGGACCGTAACACAACCGCTTAGTGGGCCGTAGTCAGGACCGTAACACAACCGCTTAGTGGACCGTAGTCAGGACCGTAACACAACCGCTTAGTGGACCGTAACACAACCGCTTAGTGGACCGTAGTCAGGACCGTAACACAACCGCTTAGTGGACCGTACTCAGGACCGTAACACAACTGCTTAGTGGACCGTAGTCAGGACCGTAACACAACCGCTTAGTGGACCGTAGTCAGGACCGTAACACAACCGCTTAGTGGACCGTAGTCAGGACCGTAACAGTTAAGGTCCGTAACACAACCATAACCACAACTCAACCACATGGTTAATACATAAAGAACATCCTTTATCAATGTTTTTAAATACTCTCTCCTCCCCCCCTCCTTCTCCCTCTCCTCCCTCCTCCTCCCCTCCTCCCTCCTTATCCCCCTCCTCCCTCCTTCTCCCCCTCCTCCCTTCTCCCCCTCCTCCCTTCTCCCCCTCCTCCCTCCTCCTCCCCTCCTCCTCCTCCCCTCCCTCTATAGATAAGATGCTGTCTCTCCTACCAGAGTATGTGGTTCCTTATATGATCCACCTGCTGGCTCATGACCCGGACTTCACCAAGCCACAGGACTTTGAACAGCTCCGAGACCTCAAGGAGTGAGTACACACACACACACACACACACACACACACGTACAAAGCCTCTCCTCTTCATCTCTCCTAAATCAGACAGTACATAGTCTCTCCTCTTCATCCCTCTCCTAAATCAGACAGTACATAGCCTCTCCTCTTCATCTTTCCTAAATCAGACAGTACATAGCCTCTCCTCTTCATCTCTCCTAAATCAGACAGTACACAGCCTCTCCTCTTCATCCCTATCCTAAATCAGACAGTACATAGCCTCTCCTCTTCATCCCTATCCTAAATCAGACAGTACATAGCCTCTCCTCTTCATCTCTCCTAAATCAGACAGTACATAGCCTCTCCTCTTCATCTCTCCTAAATCAGACAGTACATAGCCTCTCCATCTCTCCTAAATCAGACAGTACATAGCCTCTCCTCTTCATCTCTCCTAAATCAGACAGTACACAGCCTCTCCTCTTCATCCCTATCCTAAATCAGACAGTACATAGCCTCTCCTCTTCATCCCTATCCTAAATCAGACAGTACATAGCCTCTCCTCTTCATCTCTCCTAAATCAGACAGTACATAGCCTCTCCTCTTCATCTCTCCTAAATCAGACAGTACATAGCCTCTCCATCTCTCCTAAATCAGACAGTACATAGCCTCTCCTCTTCATCTCTCCTAAATCAGACAGTACATAGCCTCTCCTCTTCATCCCTGTCCTAAATCAGACAGTACATAGCCTCTCCTCTTCATCCCTCTCCTAAATCAGACAGTACACAGAGTCTCCTCTTCATCTCTCCTAAATCAGACAGTACATAGCCTCTCCTCTTCATCTCTCCTAAATCAGACAGTACATAGCCTCTCCATCTCTCCTAAATCAGACAGTACATAGCCTCTCCTCTTCATCCCTCTCCTAAATCAGACGGTACATAGCCTCTCCTCTTCATCTCTCCTAAATCAGACAGTACATAGCCTCTCCTCTTCATCTCTCCTAAATCAGACAGTACATAGCCTCTCCTCTTCATCCCTCTCCTAAATCAGACAGTACACAGACTCTCCTCTTCATCTCTCCTAAATCAGACAGTACATAGCCTCTCCTCTTCATCCCTATCCTAAATCAGACAGTACATAGCCTCTCCTCTTCATCTCTCCTAAATCAGACGGTACATAGCCTCTCCTCTTCATCTCTCCTAAATCAGACAGTACATAGCCTCTCCTCTTCATCTCTCCTAAATCAGACAGTACATAGCCTCTCCTCTTCATCTCTCCTAAATCAGACAGTACATAGCCTCTCCTCTTCATCCCTCTCCTAAATCAGACAGTACACAGACTCTCCTCTTCATCTCTCCTAAATCAGACAGTACATAGCCTCTCCATCTCTCCTAAATCAGACAGTACATAGCCTCTCCTCTTCATCCCTCTCCTAAATCAGACAGTACATAGCCTCTCCTCTTCATCCCTATCCTAAATCAGACAGTACACAGACTCT
Organism: Coregonus lavaretus; assembly: GCF_964263955.1. NCBI lineage: Eukaryota > Metazoa > Chordata > Actinopteri > Salmoniformes > Salmonidae > Coregonus > Coregonus lavaretus. The sequence goes on from NW_028166567.1 coordinate 87,019, forward strand.
CCTCTTCATCTCTCCTAAATCAGACAGTACATAGCCTCTCCATCTCTCCTAAATCAGACAGTACATAGCCTCTCCTCTTCATCCCTCTCCTAAATCAGACAGTACATAGCCTCTCCTCTTCATCTCTCCTAAATCAGACAGTACATAGCCTCTCCATCTCTCCTAAATCAGACAGTACATAGCCTCTCCTCTTCATCCCTCTCCTAAATCAGACGGTACATAGCCTCTCCTCTTCATCTCTCCTAAATCAGACAGTACATAGCCTCTCCTCTTCATCTCTCCTAAATCAGACAGTACATAGCCTCTCCTCTTCATCCCTCTCCTAAATCAGACAGTACACAGACTCTCCTCTTCATCTCTCCTAAATCAGACAGTACATAGCCTCTCCTCTTCATCCCTATCCTAAATCAGACAGTACATAGCCTCTCCTCTTCATCTCTCCTAAATCAGACGGTACATAGCCTCTCCTCTTCATCTCTCCTAAATCAGACAGTACATAGCCTCTCCTCTTCATCTCTCCTAAATCAGACAGTACATAGCCTCTCCTCTTCATCTCTCCTAAATCAGACAGTACATAGCCTCTCCTCTTCATCCCTCTCCTAAATCAGACAGTACACAGACTCTCCTCTTCATCTCTCCTAAATCAGACAGTACATAGCCTCTCCATCTCTCCTAAATCAGACAGTACATAGCCTCTCCTCTTCATCCCTCTCCTAAATCAGACAGTACATAGCCTCTCCTCTTCATCCCTATCCTAAATCAGACAGTACACAGACTCTCCTCTTCATCTCTCCTAAATCAGACAGTACATAGCCTCTCCATCTCTCCTAAATCAGACAGTACATAGCCTCTCCTCTTCATCCCTCTCCTAAATCAGACAGTACATAGCCTCTCCTCTTCATCTCTCCTAAATCAGACAGTACATAGTCTCTCCTCTTCATCTCTCCTAAATCAGACAGTACATAGCCTCTCCTCTTCATCCCTCTCCTAAATCAGACAGTACATAGCCTCTCCTCTTCATCTCTCCTAAATCAGACAGTACATAGCCTCTCCTCTTCATCTCTCCTAAATCAGACAGTACATAGCCTCTCCTCTTCATCTCTCCTAAACATTTCTGATGTGTGTGTGTGTGTGTATTCTGACCGTGTGTGTGTGTTTGTGTGTGTGTATTCTGACCGTGTGTGTGTGTGTGTGTGTAGGTGTCTGTGGTTCATGCTGGAGGTGTTGATGGTACAGAATGAGAACAACAGCCATGCCTTCCTGAGGAAAATGGTGGAGAACATCAAACAGACCAAGGACGCACAGTGTCCTGACGACCCTAAGGCCAACGAGGTACACACACACACACAGTGTCCTGACGACCCTAAGGCCAACGAGGTACACACACACACACAGTGTCCTGACGACCCTAAGGCCAACGAGGTACACACACACACACACACACACACAGTGTCCTGACGACCCTAAAGCCAACGAGGTACACACACACACACACAGTGTCCTGACGACCCTAAGGCCAACGAGGTACACACACACAGTGTCCTGACGACCCTAAGGCCAACGAGGTACACACACACACACAGTGTCCTGACGACCCTAAGGCCAACGAGGTACACACACACACACACAGTGTCCTGACGACCCTAAGGCCAACGAGGTACACACACACACAGTGTCCTGACGACCCTAAGGCCAACGAGGTACACACACACACACAGTGTCCTGACGACCCTAAGGCCAACGAGGTACACACACACACACACACACACACAGTGTCCTGACGACCCTAAGGCCAACGAGGTACACACACACACAGTGTCCTGACGACCCTAAGGCCAACGAGGTACACACCCAGTAGGAAGTTTGAATAGTCGACTAATCGATTAGTCAATCGACAGCGTCCGTATCAATTCCAAAATAAAGAATCAATCAACAAGGAACAAGCCTGGTGAAGTAGTCTGATAATCTAGCCTATACGCAACAGAGCCAGTACTGTCATTGAGATTCAAACAGGTTAAATAAATTAGCATTGTCACATGAAGTTATATAATTAACACGGGGTTAATCATCATTACCACAGGTCCATGTAGCCAGTATGCTAACCATGCATGACACAAGGGGTTAATCATCATTACTACAGGTCCATGTAGCCAGTATGCTAACCATGCATGACACAAGGGGTTAATCATCATTACTACAGGTCCATGTAGCCAGTATGCTAACCATGCATGACACAAGGGGTTAATCATCATTACTACAGGTCCATGTAGCCAGTATGCTAACCATGCATGACACAAGGGGTTAATCATCATTACCACAGGTCCATGTAGCCAGTATGCTAACCATGCATGACACACGGGGTTAATCATCATTACCACAGGTCCATGTAGCCAGTATGCTAACCATGCATGACACAAGGGGTTAATCATCATTACCACAGGTCCATGTAGCCAGTATGCTAACCATGCATGACACAAGGGGTTAATCATCATTACCACAGGTCCATGTAGCCAGTATGCTAACCATGCATGACACAAGGGGTTAATCATCATTACCACAGGTCCATGTAGCCAGTATGCTAACCATGCATGACACACGGGGTTAATCATCATTACTACAGGTCCATGTAGCCAGTATGCTAACCATGCATGACACAAGGGGTTAATCATCATTACCACAGGTCCATGTAGCCAGTATGCTAACCATGCATGACACAAGGGGTTAATCATCATTACCACAGGTCCATGTAGCCAGTATGCTAACCATGCATGACACAAGGGGTTAATCATCATTACTACAGGTCCATGTAGCCAGTATGCTAACCATGCATGACACAAGGGGTTAATCATCATTACTACAGGTCCATGTAGCCAGTATGCTAACCATGCATGACACACGGGGTTAATCATCATTACTACAGGTCCATGTAGCCAGTATGCTAACCATGCATGACACAAGGGGTTAATCATCATTACTACAGGTCCATGTAGCCAGTATGCTAACCATGCATGACACAAGGGGTTAATCATCATTACTACAGGTCCATGTAGCCAGTATGCTAACCATGCATGACACAAGGGGTTAATCATCATTACCACAGGTCCATGTAGCCAGTATGCTAACCATGCATGACACACGGGGTTAATCATCATTACTACAGGTCCATGTAGCCAGTATGCTAACCATGCATGACACAAGGGGTTAATCATCATTACCACAGGTCCATGTAGCCAGTATGCTAACCATGCATGACACAAGGGGTTAATCATCATTACTACAGGTCCATGTAGCCAGTATGCTAACCATGCATGACACAAGGGGTTAATCATCATTACTACAGGTCCATGTAGCCAGTATGCTAACCATGCATGACACAAGGGGTTAATCATCATTACCACAGGTCCATGTAGCCAGTATGCTAACCATGCATGACACAAGGGGTTAATCATCATTACTACAGGTCCATGTAGCCAGTATGCTAACCATGCATGACACAAGGGGTTAATCATCATTACCACAGGTCCATGTAGCCAGTATGCTAACCATGCATGACACAAGGGGTTAATCATCATTACTACAGGTCCATGTAGCCAGTATGCTAACCATGCATGACACAAGGGGTTAATCATCATTACTACAGGTCCATGTAGCCAGTATGCTAACCATGCATGAAACCAGCAAGTTTCGCTTGATTATTGAACATGGATGAGGGAAAATTGTATTGTAAACTCAGCAAAAAAAGAAACGTCCTCTCACTGTCAACTGCGTTTATTTTCAGCAAACTTAACATGTCAATATTTGTATGAACATAACAAGATTCAACAACTGAGACCATAAACTGAACAAGTTCCACAGACATGTGACTAACAGAAATTGAATAATGTGTCCCTTAACAAAGGGGGGGGTCAAAATCAAAAGTAACAGTCAGTATCTGGTGTGGCCACCAGCTGCATTAAGTACTGCAGTGCATCTCCTCCTCATGGACTGCACCAGATTTGCCAGTTCTTGCTGTGAGATGTTACCTCACTCTTCCACCAAGGCACCTACAAGTTCCCAGACATTTCTGGGGGGAATGGCCCTAGCCCTCACCCTCTGATTCAACAGGTCCCAGACGTGCTCAATGGGATTGAGATCCGGGCTCTTCGCTGGCCATGGCAGAACACTGACATTCCTGTCTTGCAGGAAATCACGCACAGAACAAGCAGTATGGCTGGTGGCATCGTGATGCTGGAGGGTCATGTCAGGATGAGACTGCAGGAAGGGTACCACATGAGGGAGGAGGATGTTTTCCCTGTAACGCACAGCGTTGAGATTGCCTGCAATCACAACAAGCTCAGTCCGATGATGCTGTGACACCGCCCCAGACCATGATGGACCCTCCACCTCCAAATCGATCCCGCTCCAGAGTACAGGCCTCGGTGTAACGCTCATTCCTTCGACGATAAACGCGAATCCGACCATCACCCCTGGTGGGACAAAACCGCGACTCGTCGGTGAAGAGCACTTTTTGCCAGTCCTGTCTGGTCCAGCGACGGTGGGTTTGTGCCCATAGGCGACGTTGTTGCCGGTGATGTCTGGTGAGGACCTGCCTTACAACAGGCCTACAAGCCCTCCGTCCAGCCTCTCTCAGCCTATTGCGGACAGTCTGAGCACTGATGGAGGGATTGTGCGTTCCTGGTGTAACTCGGGCAGTTGTTGTTGCCATCCTGTACCTGTCCCGCAGGTGTGATGTTCGGCTGTACCGATCCTGTGGTCTGCCACTGCGAGGACGATCAGCTGTCCGTCCTGTCTCCCTGTAGCGCTGTCTTAGGCGTCTCACAGTACGGACATTGCAATTTATTGCCCTGGCCACATCTGCAGTCCTCATGCCTCCTTGCAGCATGCCTAAGGCACGTTCATGCAGATGAGCAGGGACCCTGGGCATCTTTCTTTTGGTGTTTTTCAGAGTCAGTAGAAAGGCCTCTTTAGTGTCCTAAGTTTTCATAACTGTGACCTTAATTGCCTACCGTCTGTAAGCTGTTAGTGTCTTAATGACCGTTCCACAGATGCATGCTCATTAATTGTTTATGGTTCATCGAACAAGCATGGGAAACAGTGTTGAAGACCTGTGAAGTTATTTGGATTTTTACAAATTATCTTTGAAAGACAGGGTCCTGAAAAAGGGACGTTTCTTTTTTTGCTGAGTTTATTTCTTCAATTAATCAATTTATTGACCCTACCAACAGTCAACGAATCGATTCTGGGAAAAACTGGCGTTGAACTCTTTGCTGACTTGTGGTGCGTTGTCATGGTTACAGAAGCTGTATATCGTGTGTGACGTGGCGTTGTTTGTGATCGTTAACAAGTCGACCGCCTGTCACCTGGACTCTCCCAAAGACCCCGTCCTGCCCACCAAATTCTACACCCCGCCTGACAAGGTACAAACACGCACATCATACACACACGACGACGAGGCGTCATGCAAAAGTCAGCATAAATAACTTCTCTCTCCCTCCAGGACTTCATCAACGATAAGGAGTATTTGTCCTCAGAGGTCAGAACAGTGCTGCTCACAGGAAAGGTAAGAAAAAACACCTTTACCTGTTTTATGTACCTTCTAATATCAATATTATATTGACCTACCTTTTTAATAAACGGCTGCATTTCTGATGTTGTGGTATTGGTCAATTCTCTAATGTATTCTCACATCCTTCATCTCTCGCTCTCTCTGCCCCCCTCGCCCTCTCTGCCCCCCTCGCCCTCTCTGCCCTCTCTTCCCCCTCGCCCTCTCTGCCCTCTCTTCCCCCTCGCCCTCTCTGCCCCCTCGCTCTCTCTGCCCCCTCGCTCTCTCTCTCTGCCCCCCTCGCTCTCTCTGCCCCCTCGCTCTCTCTTCCCCCTCGCCCTCTCTGCCCCCTCGCTCTCTCTGCCCCCTCGCTCTCTCTCCCTCTCTGCCCCCTCGCTCTCTCTCCCTCTCTGCCCCCTCTCCCTCTCTGCCCCCTCGCTCCCTCTCGCTCTCTGCCCCCTCGCTCTCTCTGCCCCCCTCGCTCTCTCTGCCCCTCTCTCTCTCTGCCCCCTCTCTCTCACCCCCTCTCTCTCTCTCTCTGCCCCCCTCGCTCTCTCTGCCCCCTCTCTCTCACCCCCTCTCTCTCTCTCTCTGCCCCCTCTCTCTCACCCCCTCTCTCTCTCTCTCTGCCCCCTCGCTCTCTCTGCCCCCTCGCTCGCTCTGCCCCCTCGCTCTCTCTGCCCCCTCGCTCTCTCTCACTCTCTGCCCCCTCGCTCGCTCTGCCCCCCTCGCTCGCTCTGCCCCCCTCGCTCGCTCTGCCCCCCTCACTCTCTCTGCCCCCTCTCTCTCTCTGCCCCCTCTCTCTCTGCCCCCCTCACTCTCTCTGCCCCCTCTCTCTCTCTGCCCCCTCTCTCTCACCCCCTCTCTCTCTCTCTGCCCCCTCTCTATCTCTGCCCCCCTCTCTCTCTCTGCCCCCTCTCTCTCACCCCCTCTCTCTCTCTCTGCCCCCTCTCTCTCTCTCGCTCTCTGCCCCCTCGCTCTCTCTGCCCCCTCTCTCTCACCCCCTCTCTCTCTCTGCCCCCTCTCTCGCTCTCTCACCCCCTCTCTCTCTCTCTGCCCCCTCTCTCTCACCCCCTCTCTCTCTCTCTCTGCCCCCTCTCTCTCACCCCCTCTCTCTCTCTCTGCCCCCTCCTCTCTCCCTAGCCAAAGCCGTCTCCTGTCCTGTCTACAGTGAATAAGGCTCTGACGGTGCCAGGCAGGAGGGTCTACATCAAGACTGCCGGCTCAGACACCACCAGCAACACTAGTACCAACTCACAACCCAGCTCTCCTGCTACAAAGACCAGGTACACACACACACACACACACTGGGATACTGCAATGGAAGTAGGTATGTTTAATGCCATAGATGAAGAGGAGAGGCTATGTACTGTCTGATTTAGGAGAGGGATGAAGAGGAGAGGCTATGTACTGTCTGATTTAGGAGAGATGAGGAGGAGAGGCTATGTACTGTCTGATTTAGGAGAGATGAAGAGGAGAGGCTATGTACTGTCTGATTTAGGAGAGGGATGAAGAGGAGAGGCTATGTACTGTCTGATTTAGGAGAGAGATGAAGAGGAGAGGCTATGTACTGTCTGATTTAGGAGAGGGATGAAGAGGAGAGGCTATGTACTGTCTGATTTAGGAGAGGGATGAAGAGGAGAGGCTATGTACTGTCTGATTTAGGAGAGGGATGAAGAGGAGAGGCTATGTACTGTCTGATTTAGGAGAGATGAAGAGGAGAGGCTATGTACTGTCTGATTTAGGAGAGGGATGAAGAGGAGAGGCTATGTACTGTCTGATTTAGGAGAGGGATGAAGAGGAGAGGCTATGTACTGTCTGATTTAGGAGAGATGGAGAGGCTATGTACTGTCTGATTTAGGAGAGATGAAGAGGAGAGACTATGTACTGTCTGATTTAGGAGAGGGATGAAGAGGAGAGGCTATGTACTGTCTGATTTAGGAGAGATGAAGAGGAGAGGCTATGTACTGTCTGATTTAGGATAGGGATGAAGAGGAGAGGCTATGTACTGTCTGATTTAGGAGAGGGATGAAGAGGAGAGGCTATGTACTGTCTGATTTAGGAGAGGGATGAAGAGGAGAGGCTATGTACTGTCTGATTTAGGAGAGATGAAGAGGAGAGGCTATGTACTGTCTGATTTAGGAGAGGGATGAAGAGGAGAGGCTATGTACTGTCTGATTTAGGAGAGGATGAAGAGGAGAGGCTATGTACTGTCTGATTTAGGAGAGATGAAGAGGAGAGGCTATGTACTGTCTGATTTAGGATAGGGATGAAGAGGAGAGGCTATGTACTGTCTGATTTAGGAGAGGGATGAAGAGGAGAGGCTATGTCTGTTTATTATACTG
>NW_028166566.1:0-32000 GCF_964263955.1 Coregonus lavaretus
TGTGACAGATTACATTTAGAAAGTAACCTACCCAACCCTGGTAGTCGGTTACATTAAGAAACAATAGAAAAAAGACCACTGACTGTTTAGATATATTCTGAATAAACCATCTCTCTCCCACTCTGTCTCTCTCCAGGCAGCATGAACCGTCTGGGGGCGGTCCCTGCCTTCCTCAGGACCCCCACAATGATCCCGCCCCCGCTGGACATGAAGCAGTTCCTGCAGTTCCCCATGGACACAGCTCCACCACAACACAGCATGGGCCTCTTCCACAACTTCAACACCAACAGTTACTCAACAGTGAGTAAACACACTCCACACACACACAGGCATGTTTAGGCACACACCACGCATGCACACCATACATACGAACACACATACACTTGTCATACCAACACAGCACACACACAGACGTAGACCCCCTACAGCCTGTGTCAACTCAGAAGTCGCACAAGGATCAAAAGCTGTCTGGCAAAATGTGTACATGTCTTTCTGGGGCCTGGAGTTTTGACCTAGTCAGGTCAGTTATGACCTAGTCAGGTAAAACTCTGAGTCCTATTCGTAGGCTATGACAGGGTCCAATATTAACTTATTTTTCACAGCTGGCCCAAAATGTACTGGCACGAAAATAATTTATAGTGGCTCGGACATAGTGTCGTTTTTAAATGCTTTGGGGTCATGCAGGGCCTATAGGTTGGCATTCTTTCTCTCTATATGCAGCTATGATAGGCTACATTTGGTTATTATGATATGTATTTAAAAGCTGTGTAATATAATTTAGCAATGTCAGTCATTACTCTATTCTACCTCGGGGGTTTGTGATATATGGCCAATGTACCACAGCTAATGGCTGTATCCAGGCACTCCACGTTGCGTCGTGCTTAAGAACAGCCCTTAGCCGTGGTATATTGGCCATACCACACCACCTCGGGCCTTATTGCTTAAATATACGACTGGTGCTGTCTTGTTGCAGGCTGTCTGATAGAATATTAATTGTAATTGGCTTTGGTTTCGCATAATATTCCTCTGGGATGAATATGTCTGTCATTTGGAGGGGTCTTCTTGTAACTGAAGAGAGGTGATGTATTCTGATTAAGTGGATTTATATAATGATCCTCAATAATAAGCTGACAATTGTTTGCTCTCCCTGTGGCAGAATAAAGCTCTGCATATTCACAAAATGCCCCAGCGAGCATTTTACTGAAATACAATGAGTTATGGCTAATCAATTTTATAAGACGAACAGCCAGCGTTCCTCATAATCAGCGAGTTCATTTCCAGATTGTGTTTCATGTGAAGGTCAGCACTGTGACAAACATGGATGGGCACGTACACACACACACACACACACACACACACACACACACACACACACACACACACACACACACACACACACACACACTCAAGCACGAACACCACATGCCCGTACACATACACAGGGCCGGCCCTAGCATTTTGGGGGCCCTAAGCAACACTCGAGTGGTTTAAGGGGAAACATTTAAATGTCTTGGAATGGCCTAGTCAAAACCCAGACCCAGATCCAATTGAGAATCTGTGGTAAGACTTAAAGATTGCTGTACACCAGTGGAACCCATCCAACTTGAAGGAGCTAGAGCAGTTTTGCCTTGAAGAATAGGCAAAAATCCCAGTGGCTAGATGTGCCAAGCTTATGGAGACATACCCCAAGAGACTTGCAGCTGTAATTGCTGCAAAAGGTGGCTCTGCAAAGTATTGACTTTGGGGGGGTGAATAGTTATGCACGCTCAAGTTTTCTGTTTTTTTGTCTTATTTCTTGTTTGTACATAGTGAACTCGTACATATTGTAAATATGAAAATAGAATAGAGTATTTCAGAACATGACCTACCGGCTTGCATGTCAATATCAGACTGGAAAGAATTGACGTTCGTGATCTCCTTCTTCTTCTTCTTCTTTGGTATCATAGCGTTCGCACATTTTGTTTGTGCATGCCGCCACCTACTGTGCGGTAGTGTGTGGTCAATCACGTTACATTTGTGATACAAAATTAAATTGTACCACTAATTAACCCTACACCTATATACAGTGGGGGAAAAAAGTATTTAGTCAGCCACCAATTGTGCAAGTTCTCCCACTTAAAAAGATGAGAGAGGCCTGTAATTTTCATCATAGGTACACGTCAACTATGACAGACAAAATGAGAAAAAAAAATCCAGAAAATCACATTTATGGATTTTTAATGAATTTATTTGCAAATTATGGTGGAAAATAAGTATTTGGTCAATAACAAATGTTTCTCAATACTTTGTTATATACCCTTTGTTGGCAATGACACAGGTCAAACGTTTTCTGTAAGTCTTCACAAGGTTTTCACACACTGTTGCTGGTATTTTGGCCCATTCCTCCATGCAGATCTCCTCTAGAGCAGTGATGTTTTGGGGCTGTCGCTGGGCAACACAGACTTTCAACTCCCTCCAAAGATTTTCTATGGGGTTGAGATCTGGAGACTGGCTAGGCCACTCCAGGACCTTGAAATGCTTCTTACGAAGCCACTCCTTCGTTGCCCGGGCGGTGTGTTTGGGATCATTGTCATGCTGAAAGACCCAGCCACGTTTCATCTTCAATGCCCTTGCTGATGGAAGGAGGTTTTCACTCAAAATCTCACGATACATGGCCCCATTCATTCTTTCCTTTACATGGATCAGTCGTCCTGGTCCCTTTGCAGAAAAACAGCCCCAAAGCATGATGTTTCCACCCCCATGCTTCACAGTAGGTATGGTGTTCTTTGGATGCAAATCAGCATTCTTTGTCCTCCAAACACGACGAGTTGAGTTTTTACCAAAAAGTTCTATTTTGGTTTCATCTGACCATATGACATTCTCCCAATCCTCTTCTGGATCATCCAAATGCACTCTAGCAAACTTCAGACGTGCCTGGACATGTACTGGCTTAAGCAGGGGGACACGTCTGGCACTGCAGGATTTCAGTCCCTGGCGGCGTAGTGTGTTACTGATGGTAGGCTTTGTTACTTTGGTCCCAGCTCTCTGCAGGTCATTCACTAGGTCCCCCCGTGTGGTTCTGGGATTTTTGCTCACCGTTCTTGTGATCATTTTGACCACACGGGGTGAGATCTTGCGTGGAGCCCCAGATCGAGGGAGATTATCAGTGGTCTTGTATGTCTTCCATTTCCTAATAATTGCTCCCACAGTTGATTTCTTCAAACCAAGCTGCTTACCTAGTTTGGAGTGTGACTGTTTGAGGTTGTGGACAGGTGTCTTTTATACTGATAACAAGTTCAAACAGGTGCCATTAATACAGGTAACGAGTGTGTCACGGTTTCGGCCGAGGCTGCTCCTCCTCCTTGTTCGGGCAGGCTTCGGCGGTCGTCGTCCCCGGAGTACTAGCTGCCACCGTTGTATGTTATCGATGTTTGTTTGGTTTTGTCTTAGTTGTACACCTGTTCCCGTTTAGTGTTAATTATGTGTCCTATAAGTTCTGGTTTTGTTAGTCGTGTGTTGTGTGTAATTGTCCGCCTGTCAGCAGGTGCCGTATTGTTTTGCTCCATTGTTTTGGAGAGTTTCGCACTTGCGTGCGCACTTATTTGTATTTTCGGTGTTTACGCACGGTGTGCGTAATCGCTCGCCTCCGGGCTCTTTTGAGGCCCGTTTGTATTTGCTTGATCGTCTACTAAAGTGTGTTGGACGAAGCTTCTGTGTCCTGCGCCTGATTCCTGCACCACATCCACATTCAGCTATTCCTGACAGAATTACACACCACCGATGGAATCAGCAGGAGCAGCAGCAGCGCCCGAGTCGTGGGAGGAGCGCGTCCGCGGGCAGGACGACAGGATCAATCAGATCGGGACCGCCCTGCAGGACGTAATAAATACTCTGCACCGATGGGAGAACAAAGGGGTACCCACACCTCCACCTACCTCACCACCCCCATCGGCCAGTCCGCCCATCCAAGCTCCGGAACCCAGTGGGATTCGGCTCTCGCTCCCGAGGGCGTATGATGGCACCGCTGCCGGGTGTCAGGGGTTCCTCCTGCAGGTGGAACTCTACCTGGCCACCGTATACCCGGCGCCCTCGGGACACGAGAGCGTTTCCGCCCTCATCTCCTGTCTCACCGTTAAAGCGTTGGAGTGGGCCAACGCCGAATGGAGGGGGAAAGACGCCGCCACTATCACCTACGCGGAGTTCTCCCGCCGCTTCCGGGCCGTGTTCGACCATCCACCTGAGGGGAAAGCGGCGGGGGAGCGTCTATTCTACCTCCGACAGGGGAAGAGGAGCGCCCAGGAGTTCGCCTTGGAATTCCGGACTCTAGCGGCGGATGCAGGGTGGAATGAGCGGGCCCTCATCGACCACTATCGATGCAGTCTGCGGGAGGACGTCCGCCGAGAGCTGGCCTGCAGGGACACCAATCTCTCGTTCGACCAGTTGGTGGACATGTCCATCTGTCTCGACACCCTGCTGGTCACCCGCGGACGTCCCGAGTGGGGGCCGTCCATTCCATCCTCCAGCACCTCCGAGCCGAGCCCTATGGAGCTCGGAGGTGCTGGCACTAGAGAGAGGAGGAGAGGGAGCCCGAGGTGGGCCGTCCCCTGCACCAACTGTGGCCGTGGAGGGCACACTGCGGCTAGGTGCTGGGGAGGGTCTCCAGGAGGACGAGACAGCAGGCCACGCACTGGGGAGTCCTTCCAGGTGAGTAGGTGCCCCACTTACCCAGAGCTCTCTGTTGTGCACCTATGTATACCTGTCAGTTTTCCACAGGTTGCACCTCATTCCCAGCATAAGGCGCTAGTAGATTCAGGCGCAGCTGGGAATTTTGTTGATCGGAATTTTTGTGTTAAGTTAGGGATTCCCCTCCTTCCTGTCAATGCTCCCTTCCCTGTACATGCACTAGATAGCCGCCCGTTGGGATCGGGGTTGATTAGGGAGGTCACAGCGCCACTTAGGATGAGTATGCAGGGGGGTCATGAGGAAACTATTCAGTTATATCTGATCGACTCTCCTGCGTATCCAGTGGTGCTGGGGGTTCCCTGGTTGATTACCCATAACCCCTCTATTTCGTGGCAACAGAGGGCTCTTAAGGAGTGGTCTGCCCAGTGTGTGGGGCGATGTCTGGGTGTTTCCGTGGGGGCGACCTCGGTGGAGAGTCCGAACCAAGTGCCCGCAATGCACATTCCCCCTGAGTATGAGGAGGTAGCACTCGTGTTTAGCAAGGCGAGGGCGACGCGATTGCCACCTTATAGACAGGGGGATTGTGCGATAGACCTCCAGGCAGGAGCAGCGCTTCCGCGGAGCCATGTGTATCCTCTGTCTCAAGAGGGGAAGGGGGCTATGGAGACATACATAGCCGAGTCTCTGAGACAAGGATACATACGGCCCTCCACTTCCCCTGCGTCCTCGAGCTTCTTTTTTGTGAAGAAAAAGGATGGAGGATTGCGCCCGTGTATTGATTAACGTAGTCTCAATCAGATCACTGTGAAATACAGTTATCCACTCCCTCTGATTGTGAATATGACGGAATCATTACACGGAGCGCGTTTCTTCACAAAACTGGATCTCAGGAGCGCCTACAACTTGGTGCGCATTAGGGAGGGTGATGAATGGAAGACAGCATTTAGTACCACCTCGGGTCATTACGAGTATCTCGTCATGCCATACGGGTTGATGAATGCTCCTTCAGTCTTCCAATCCTTTGTGGATGAGATCTTCCGGGACATGCAGGGGCAAGGTGTGGTCGTGTACATAGACGACATTCTAGTGTACTCGTCTACCCGAGCCGAGCATGTAGCGCTGGTGCGCCGAGTGTTGAGGAGGCTGCTGGAGCACGACCTGTATGTCAAGGCAGAGAAATGTGTGTTTTTCCAGGAGTCTATCTCCTTTTTGGGTTATCAGTTGTCCGCGTCAGGGGTGAAGATGGAGGTTGACCGTGTGTCAGCCGTGCGTAATTGGCAAACCCCAACCACGGTTAAAGAGGTGCAGCAGTTCTTGGGTTTTGTGAATTACTACCAGAGGTTTATCCGGGGTTTTGGACAGGTGGCAGCTCCCATAACGTCTCTTCTGAAGGGGGGTCCGGTGCGCTTGCAGTGGTCAGCTGAGGCGGACAGGGCGTTTGGGAGACTGAAGGGCCTGTTTACTTCGGCTTTACCATTTCAGGTAGAGGTGGACGCGTCTGAGGCCGGTATAGTGGCCGTGCTATCGCAACGGTCCGGCACGCCACCTAAACTCCGCCCCTGTGCTTTTTACTCCAAGAAGCTCAGCCCGGCGGAGCGAAATTATGACGTAGGGGACAGGGAGCTGTTAGCCGTGGTACAGGCCCTAAAGGTGTGGAGGCATTGGCTTGAGGGGGCTCAACACCCTTTCCTCATTTTGACTGACCACCGTAACCTGGAGTACATCCGGGCAGCTAGGAGACTGAACCCTCGCCAGGCTCGGTGGAACATGTTTCTAGCTCGGTTCGTATTTAAAATCACGTACATTCCTGGGTCCCAGAACGGTAAGGCAGGCGCCCTGTCCCGGCGGTATGACACAGAGGAGAGGTCCGTTGAGCCCACTCCCATACTACCGGAGTCTTGTCTGGTGGCACCGGTGGTGTGGGAGGTCGATGCTGAAATCGAGCGGGCGTTGCGTACCGACCCTAGCCCTCCACAGTGTCCTGTGGGTCGGACGTACGTTCCGCTCGAGGTTCGGGATCGACTTATATATTGGGCTCACACGTCACCCTCCTCTGGACATCCAGGTATTGGCCGGACAGTGCACTGCCTTAGCGCTAAGTACTGGTGGCCAACGTTAGCCAGGGATGTGAGGGTTTATGTCTCCTCCTGCTCGGTGTGCGCCCAGTGTAAGGCGCCCAGACACCTGCCCAGGGGGAAGTTACAACCCCTGCCCGTTCCACAACGACCCTGGTCTCACCTCTCGGTGGATTTTGTTACAGACCTTCCCCCCTCTCAGGGGAATACCACCATACTGGTCGTTGTGGATCGGTTCTCTAAGGCCTGTCGTCTCCTCCCAATGCCGGGTCTTCCTACTGCCCTACAGACCGCTGAGGCACTATTCACCCACGTCTTCCGGCATTACGGGGTACCCGAGGATATAGTGTCTGATCGAGGTCCCCAGTTCACCTCCCGAGTCTGGAGAGCGTTCATGGAGCGCTTGGGGGTCTCAGTGAGCCTTACCTCGGGGTACCACCCGGAGAGCAATGGGCAGGTAGAACGAGTGAACCAGGATGTGGGTAGGTTTCTGAGGTCGTATTGCCAGGGCCGGCCGGAGGAGTGGGTGAGGTATATTCCCTGGGCAGAGATGGCACAGAACTCTCTCCGCCACTCCTCCACCAAACTAACCCCCCTTTCCAATGTGTGTTAGGGTACCAACCGGTTCTGGCACCATGGCATCAGAGCCAGATCGAGGCCCCTGCGGTGGATGAGTGGGTGCGGCGATCGGAGGAGACGTGGAACGCTGCACACGTCCATCTG
This sequence comes from Coregonus lavaretus, assembly GCF_964263955.1. Lineage (NCBI taxonomy): Eukaryota > Metazoa > Chordata > Actinopteri > Salmoniformes > Salmonidae > Coregonus > Coregonus lavaretus. The sequence goes on from NW_028166566.1 coordinate 7,461, forward strand.
CAGCGGGCCATCCGTCGACAAAAGGCGAGCGCCGATCTCCACCGCAGTGAGGGGCCGGTGTACGCACCTGGAGATCGAGTCTGGCTCTCGACCAGAAACCTACCTCTCCGCCTGCCCTGCCGGAAGCTGGGTCGGCGGTTTGTGGGGCCTTTTAAAGTCCTGAGGAGATTGAACGAGGTGTGTTACAGGTTACAACTGCCTATTGATTATCATGTTAACCCCTCGTTCCATGTGTCTCTTCTCAGGCCGGTGGTAGCTGGTCCACTCCAGGACTGTGAGATAGGAGAGACTCCTCCGCCCCCATTGGACATCGAGGGGGCTCCGGCGTACACAGTTCGGTCCATCTTGGATTCGAGACGTCGGATGGGGGGTCTCCAATATCTCGTGGAGTGGGAGGGGTACGGCCTGGAGGAACGGTGCTGGGTGCCGAGGAGGGACATCTTGGACCCGTCTCTCCTGACTGAGTTCCACCGTGGTCATTCCACGCGCCCTGCTCCGCGTCCTCCTGGTCGTCCCCGAGGCCGGGGTCGGCGCACGGCTGGAGCCGCGCGTCAAGGGGGGGGTACTGTCACGGTTTCGGCCGAGGCTGCTCCTCCTCCTTGTTCGGGCAGGCTTCGGCGGTCGTCGTCCCCGGAGTACTAGCTGCCACCGTTGTATGTTATCGATGTTTGTTTGGTTTTGTCTTAGTTGTACACCTGTTCCCGTTTAGTGTTAATTATGTGTCCTATAAGTTCTCGTTTTGTTAGTCGTGTGTTGTGTGTAATTGTCCGCCTGTCAGCAGGTGCCGTATTGTATTGCTCCATTGTTTTGGAGAGTTTCGCACTTGTGTGCGCACTTATTTGTATTTTCGGTGTTTACGCACGGTGTGCGTAATCGCTCGCCTCCGGGCTCTTTTGAGGCCCGTTTGTATTTGCTTGATCGTCTACTAAAGTGTGTTGGACGAAGCTTCTGTGTCCTGCGCCTGATTCCTGCACCACATCCACATTCAGCTATTCCTGACAGAGTGGAGGACAGAGGAGCCTCTTAAAGAAGAAGTTACAGGTCTGTGAGAGTTAGAAATCGTGCTTGTTTGTAGGTGACCAAATACTTATTTTCCACCATAATTTGCAAATAAATTCATTAAAAATCCTACAATGTGATTTTCTGGAGAAAAAAATCTCAATTTGTCTGTCATAGTTGATGTGTACCTATGATGGAAATGACAGGCCTCTCTCATCTTTTTAAGTGGGAGAACTTGCACAATTGGTGGCTGACTAAATACTTTTTTTTCCCCACTGTACCACTATTTCAAAAAATATAATAAATAACTTGCCTCTAACCCTACACTCATTAAAAACCCACTACCTCATTCCACTACTGTGACCCTATCTGCTCCTACACCATGCCAACGATCTAAGAAGACATTGTCCTAAGAGGACTCAACACACCCTGTAAATCTCGTATACCCAAATACTTCTTTGTTGCTGCCACCACAAAATCTATTTTCTGCAATTTACGTTCCATTTCTGCGGTACAGTTATTAAACATTGCTATGAACGCTAAGAATCCAACCTTACTGAAGCATATATCACTCGTTGGCCTCTGTTCTGGCACAGATCTACTACTCATGGGGATCCTCTCAGGATCCTTGACTCATCCTCCTCTACTTTCTTTACCGCCTCAGCATACAATGCCTTCTGCACTATTCTGACTCTGGCCACCTCAACCTGCCTCTCTCGCATCGGACAATTCCGATCCCCAGCAACATGGGCACCTCTACAGTTGACACACACAATTGTATCCACCGAAACTACACAATCCTCTGTCCCATGCCCTCCTGCACACTCCCCACATATTGGCATCTCCCTCCTTCACACTGCTGCAATATGACCATAAACTCTGCACCTGAAACAGCGCAGTGGATTCGGTACAAAAGCTCAGGATAATAACAGGATAACTGATATATCCTAACGTGACTTTGTCGGGTAAAGACTCTGACTCAAAACTCAAAAGGACTGATAGTGACTCCCCTATTTCACCACGCTCACCACCGGGTCTGCATCGCGCCCTAATGGTGGATGTCACAAACACCAGGAATCTTGCATTTCAATTGCTCCACCTCCACCCCAGAAATCACTCCTTTCAATGGTGCCCTATTCCTAAGCGCCAAGCAAGAAACAGATCTTGACCCAAGTTGCGTGACATGGAGCGCCGGCTCCCTCTGGGCAGAAGAAACAGACAAATATCACAAGTCCACTACAGGTTACCTTCCCTGATTCAACTGCACCCAACTCCTTTCCCACCCACCCTGAAACCACAAATAGATCCGCCAAAAGGGAAGGATCCACTTTCTCCAAAAATGTCACTCCTACTGGACCAGATTCTTCTTTATCATGTCCATCGATGCCAGGCTCGGGCTAAGAGCTCTTCACCACACCTTCCACCTCACTTAACTCACCCTCATTCACTTCCATTTCACATCCAGAACTCGGTCTGGTGCACGGCTCACTCTGTTTGCACTTGACACCCAATCTCCATTTGTATCTTCCTCAAATTCAACTCTACCCTCTGCTTTCCTCATTCTCTTCAACCTCTTCTTCCTCTTTTTCCCCCTCCATTTCTCCTGAGAAATCCACCTTTCTGTGTCCTTGTCCCAATATTCCTCTTCCATTGCCATTTTAGAACTTTCTGCAATCTCCCCCTAACTGCAAACATAGCCAATGACATTACCCCTTATTGACATCTGACTTAAACCAACCAATTAGAATAAATGAACATTAAATACACATTTCTGCAGTGTCAAGTGGAAATATAACCAACCCTGTTACACACACATGTAGCAGACCCTCTCAGCAGTCCCTCTCACAAACACACACACATTCATCTTTACATGGCACTGAGTCCAGTTACATAGTCCTAGTTGCTAGGACCATTCTTTCACTTTCACTCAATCCTCTCCAGTTCAGTTAAAACATACAGAGGCTCTGTCAGCAAGGGCACTTAAATTATGGCCACTCTGTCTGAGTGGTTATTACAGCCAGTGAGACTATGACAGAACATATTAACCCTGATAACCTATAGAGGGTGCTAGAACAGAGGCTCTTCACAGAGCATTGATTAGTAATTGATGAGGTTGAGAGAACCACTAGAGTTTCCCAGTTGTTGTCAGATAATTAGTGCCATTCTCATGAGGACCTGTTATTGAGACAGTGTATAATAAGAACAATAAACAGGCAGTGCAGTGAGGGAGCAAGTTATGGATGCTCTGTGAGCCTGGCTGCTAGACTGAATGCTCCATGATTAACTTATGAAGAGTTTGGTTGCACCACATATTACAGTCTGCTATCATACTATCCAATGGAGCGAGTGCTGCCCTCCTCTATCGAGAGTACAGAGTAGAGTATATCATGATTTCTCTGCCAGCCCCATATGGTGTACATTATGTGTGGAGGTCTGAAGAAAGGAGGGAATGAAAGAAGGGACATAAAATAGTGACTTAATGACTGAGGTCATAACGGCAGAGAGGACGTAGAGACGGGTGGAGAGAGAAATGGAGGGGTGGAAGGAGAGAGTTCAATCAGCCTGAGAGGGCTACAGGGAGAGAGAGTGAGAGTGAGAGAGAGAGAGAGAGAGAGAGAGAGAGAGAGAGAGAGAGAGAGAGAGAGAGAGAGAGAGAGAGAGAGAGAGAGAGAGAGAGAGTGAGAGAGAGAGAGAGAGAGAGAGAGAGATGTTACAAAACAAAAAGAGTAGTCCACATGGGTAACTACAATTGACAGTAGGACATGAATAGGTGAGTACAATGACTGACCGTCTTGTTTGCGCACACACGCACACACGTGCATGCACGTAAACACACACACACACACACACACCGTGTCTTCACAGATCAAACACCTTGTTGTTGGCAAATAGAGAGTGAGAGAACAATGAGTACAAACAAATTAATTTGGAGTCAGACAGCTGTATTCTAGGACAAGGACCTTTTATATTGTAAAACTGAGAGAGGGGGAGAGAGGAGAGAGGGGGAGAGAGGAGAGAGAAAAAGAGAGTGAAGAGTGGATGGGAAGTGGTAGGTGGGGTCTCAGGGTTTAAATATCCGTATGACACATCAGGAGAGAGAGAGAGAGAGAGAGAGAGAGAGAGAGAGAGAGAGAGAGAGAGAGAGAGAGAGAGAGAGAGAGAGAGAGAGGGAGAGAGGGAGAGAGAGAGAGAGAGAGAGAGAGAGAGAGAGAGAGAGAGAGAGAGAGAGAGCAATATGACGTTTTTTTGTGACGAGGGGAACAAAGAGAACTCCAGGTTAAGGAAGAGGAGTATAAATATAGACAGGAACTGTATTCAACCAATTATATATGGGAGAATAATTAGACGTTTTGTCTGATGTTTGGAAGTTGAAAGTGAAACTAGCCTCTCATTTTGCAGTATAAGTTCACATAAGCAGTCAGTGATTAGACGTTGAATAAAACCTCAGTCCTTTTGGCTGCAGAGTTGAGAAACACCCAGCCTGGATTGTGGTTACCTAAAAGAGTGGTCAGAACCCTCAGAATGCTCACGTATCCTGTTTGGGGCTATTTTGTTCACCACTGTAAACATCAGCTATCTGGGTTGGCTTGAGTCAGATCCACATGGTCAACATGTCTTTCTAAAGAGCTGTGAAGTGTTTTTACAATGTGCAGGGATACTGGAGTGATGGAGGTAGATTTGTATAGGGGTAAGGTGAATAGGCAACAGGATATAAGATAAACAGAGTAGCAGCAGCTTGTATGTGAGTGGGTGTGCGTGCATGTAGAGTCAGTATTTTGTAGGTACATATTATTTGTGAGTGAGAAGATGATGGAGTGAGTGTGTGTGTGAGAGACAGTGCAAAAATAAATAAATAAAGATACATGGTTAACTCAGATAAACCCTGTAGCTATTTTGTTAGCTATTTATTAGTCGTATTGCTTGGGGATAGAAGCTGTTCAAGACACTGCTGGTGCCAGATTTGTTGCACCGGTATCGCTTGCCGTGCGGAAGAAGAGAGAATAGTCTATGGCTTGGGTGGTTGGAGTCATTAACGATTTTCCAGGCCTTCCTACCACACCGCCTGATATAGATGTCCTGGATAGCAGGGAGCTCGGTCCCAGTGATGTACTGAGCTGTCCGCACCACCCACTGTAGCGCCATGTGATAGAGGGCTGTTTTATTGCCATACCAGGCAGTGATGCAGCCAGTCAATATGCTATCAATGGTACAGCTGTATAACTTTTTGAGGATTTTTCAACCTCTTGAGGGGGAAAAGGCGCTGTTGCGCCTTCTTCACGACTGTGCGCATGTGTTTGGACCATTTTAAGTCTTTAGTGATTTGGACACAGAGGAACTTGAAGCTAACATGAGCTTAATGAATTATGAAGCCTTTATGTGATTTATGTGTTTTTTATTATAACATAAATTCTTAGAAATTCACAAAAAGTAACATTAGCTGGTGAAGATTATCTCACAGAACAAAACGTATAAAATCTCCTAATCCTGTGTGTACCACAGACCTTATTTTCGGCGTTTATCCTAAAACCCTACAAAAACGCCATTAATTTTCCTGACAGGCTTTGTCGAATTAACCATGGCGGAGTTAGTGCCTACAAAAAGACCCCACTACTCCCATTACTATTTCTCTCTATAGGAGACCATTTTAACTTCTTAGCCATACAGTTTCCTTGATCCTCATGCTATACTGTTGGATAGATATACTGTTGTGTTGCTTTGCTGGACACAGAAGCCCAAAACAAAGTGATAATTTATGTAGGAGGGAGAGTCTGTAATCAGGGCCCTCTAACCCCACTATCAAATAAAGCATTTGAACAGCACCCAAGACCCAAGGCACAGACAGCTCTGGCAGATGCTGATGAAAAAAACACACTCTCCTGTCAGCCTCAATCAGGGCTCTCTTCCTTTCTCTCTCTCTCTCTCTCTCTCTCTCTCTCTCTCTCTCTCTCTCTCTCTCTCTCTCTCTCTCTCTCTCTCTCTCTCTCTCTCTCTCCCCTCCCCCCTCCCCCTCAATACCTCTCTCCCACCATAGGGGCCTTTCTCAAAGCGTTTCAATAACTCTGCTACAACCACCATGGCACAATTACCTACTATGTCTATCTGCTCCCCTACTCAGAGTACTTAGATTATCCATATAACCTTCCTGCTCTCTGCCCCCTCCCCCTCCAGATGGACCCAGTACAGAAGGCAGTGATGAACCACACCTTCGGCCCCCCCATGATGAAGACTAAACGACCCATCATCTCCTGCAATGTCTGCCAGATCCGCTTCAACTCAGAAGTAAGGCAGTAAGGCACTATCCATCCATCCATCCATGCATCCACCCATGCATCCATCAATCCACACATTCATCCAGGCATCCATCTCAGTATTCCACACATCCATCTATGCACTACAGCATAACCTGACCTAAATGTCAGTGATTGACTGGACTGCTGGAGCAGGTGTCAGGTGAGGATGTGGGGATGTTTGTGATTTCTCGGCGCCCTACTTAGCTTACATCACCGTCTCTCTGTTTGACACCATTTTATTGGCACTTCCCAGAAAGGAGTTGTGAATATTATGCAACTGTGCTCTGGGGGGCTGTGAGGCGGGGGGGGGGGGGGGGGGGGGACTAAAGTACAGGGGGCTGGGGGGCTGGGGGGCTAGGGGACTAAAGTACAGGGGTCTGGGAGACTAGGGAACAGGGGGCAAGGGGACTAAAGTACAGGGGGCTGGGGGACTAGGAGACTAAAATACAAGGGGCTAGGGGACTAAAGTACAGGGGGCTGGGGGGCTAGGGGACTAAAGTACAGGGGTCTGGGAGACTAGGGAACAGGGGGCTAGGGGACTAAAGTACAGGGGGCTGGGGGACTAGAGAACAGGGGGCTGGGGGAATAAAGTACAGAGTACTAGGGGACTAGAGAACAGGGGACTAGGGGACTAGAGAACAGGGGACTAGGGGACTAGAGAACAGGGGACTTGGGGACTAGAGAACGGGGGACTAGGGGACTAAAGAATAAGGGATTAGGGGACTAGAGAACAGGGGACTAGGGGACTAGAGATCTGGGGGCTGGGGGATTAGAGAACAGGGGGCTAGGGGACTAGAGAACAGGGGGCTAGGGGACTAGAGATCTGGGGGCTAGGGGACTAGAGATCTGGGGGCTGGGGGACTAGAGAACAGGGGACTAGGGGACTAGAGAACAGGGGGCTAGGGGACTAGAGATCTGGGGGCTGGGGGACTAGAGAACAGGGGACTAGGGGACTAGAGAACAGAGGGCTAGGGGACTAGAGATCTGGGGGCTGGGGGACTAGAGAACAGGGGGCTAGGGGACTAGAGATCTGGGGGCTGGGGGACTAGAGAACAGGGGGCTAGGGGACTAGAGAACAGGGGACTAGGGGACTAGAGAACAGGGGACTAGGGGACTAGAGCACAGGGGACTAGGGGACTAGAGCACAGGGGACTGGGGGACTAGAGCACAGGGGGCTGGGAGCATGAGATGTTGAGGTTGGATTGAGTGTTTCACTTTGTGGGGATGTCTTAAAAGGAAACACACTAGAACGACTGACGGCCAAGAGCTTCTGATATATCAGCAGAAAGCAATAGGACGACCACCCACTGCTTTTATTTATATAATGCATAATGGGGATAGTTGTGATAGAGGGCTTGTGAGGGGTCAGCGAGGGTGAATGTGACGCAACAAAAAACTGACTTGATCTGGTCATTGGGTGAAAGTGAGAAAGTAGTGAATGCTGACAAAGAATATTCCAGCATGTCAGTCTTTGTACAGGTCACCAACCCAAAAAGAGGATGACTGAGGGAGTATAACTAAAGAATGAACAGATGAAGAGACAGAATCATTAGATCATTTGTTTTGGTACTGTCTATTTGTAGCTTGTTTTTGGACACAGGTCCAGGAATGACTAAAGGATTGCAATATTTACCTGGATCTAACCTTGCAGATAGCATTACTGGGTGATCTGAAAAGTCATAGTCAATCGATCAATAATATAATAATACTTTTAGCAAAAATGTTTATTTTCAATTCACAATCTGTAGAAACAATGAGAATAGAAAGGTTCAGAACTTTTGTAAAACATAACAGTACAGTTGAAAAATATATGGCAAATAGAAATCCTATATGAATGGTGTTTAGAGATAGATGGGTGGTGTTGAATGGAGTTGAAGGATGGGACTAATAACAACTAACAGCAAATAATAACAAGATAACTAATCATGTAAGCATACTGTGTCCATAATAAGTATATAGGTTGTAGGTTGGGAGCTTTTGTGAAAGAGCACAGTTAGAAAGATATGGCATATAGAAGCATCATGAAAATGATCAGAGAGGTTGAGAGTAGAAGAAGTTCAGGAGAAAAAACAAACAAAATATAATTATTGTAAAATTGACTGTGTCCATAAAATGTAGATAGTAAGTATAAGCTGGAAGTAGAGGCCTAAGCATTGTTGTTCACTAGTTTACTCCAGGTAGGGAAAGGGTGGTGGGGTTGGAAAGTAATAAATGGGAATATGTATGTGTATGTATGTATGTATGTGTGTATGTATGTGTGGATATGTGTATATATATATATATATATATGTATATATATATGTATGTGTATGTGTATATATATATATATATGTATATATATATGTATGTGTATGTGTGTGTATATATATATATATATATATATATATATATATATATATATATATATATATATATATATATATATATATATAAACATGGGGGATTGGAAGTGATGCAGACAATTACATTGATGGAAGTTACAATCTATCTGCAATATTAAGCTGATCTACCCCCTAAAAAAAAAAAAAAAGTATATATATATGTAAAAAAGAATGAACTGATGAAATAGAAGATGGGGTTTAAGTGTTCACATAAATCAGCCAGCGGTGTTAACTGATACTTTCACAGTATAACAACAAATCATAACATATACAGTACATCCCTTGTGGGTATTACAGAGAGGTTTGTTCCATCGGCATGGAAAAGTGATTAGGATCTTGGATGGTTCCGCACACATTCCAGTAGAGAGAGTGGGGGTCTAACAGCTGATAGGTGCTTATGACACTGACTGCCTTCTGAAATATACAGTCATAAAGACAGAAGCCCTCAGCTCTGTACACATCATTACATGTGAAATAAGCACATAAACCAATGCTCAGTTTGATTGCATGTCTTTATGTGTATTTGGTATTTTGGTATTTTATTAGGATCCCCATTAGCTTCCTGGGGTCCACACAAAACATGAAACATGACATAATACAGAACATTAATAGACAAGAACAGCTCAAGGACAGAACTACATCAATTAAAATGAAATACAAAAGGCATACGTAGCCTACATATCATTACATTCACACAAACTATCTAGGTCAAATAGGGGAAAGGCTTTGTGCCATGAAGTGTTGCTTAATCAGTTTTTTTTAAACCAGGTTTGCTGTTCATTTGAGCAATATGAGATGGATTGGAGTTCCATGCAATAATGGCTCTATGTAATACTGTGCGCTTTCTTGAATTTGTTCTGGATTTGGGGACTGTGAAAAGACCCATGGTGGCATGTCTGGTGGGGTAAGTGTGTGTATCAGAGCTGTGTGTAAATTGACTATGTAAACAATTTGGGATTTTGTTGAAAATCCCAAATATTGTACTGTAACCACATACAACTGTTGTCTCTGCATTATTTTCTCTGTATATGATACTCTCTCCTTGCTGCTGTGTGTATTAGAACACAAACTCACTGTAAACAGATGTGGAGATAAGGTCAAATCTGAGGCAACCCTCCCCCTCCCCTACTCAGGTGGGAGAGTTTTATCACCAGTGAGATGTAGTAAGAACTGTTTTCCTGTCATAGACTGCATTGAGTATAACAATTTCACTGTAGCAGGCTTAGGCAATTTGCTTCATAGTGTGTATTCCACATTATTGTTGTGCAATATTATACGTTTTTGTAGTGCTTCACAATGGGTATAGAAAGTGCAGGCCAGGGTACATTGGACCACATTAGCTTGAGTGATGGATATATCCCATAAACATACAGTAAAAGTCTCTATGCTCAGGGGAAACCCAGTGTTTATGGCTGATGCTGTCACCTCTAAGCCAAACACAAGTTTGACACATGAGCCTGGCTAAAAATATTGATGCATGCCAATGAATAAAGCACTAAATACTTTTCGGGAAAGGGCGGTGGAAACATAGAGGAGTGTCTGAAACGCCATAACAGCTGCACCCCATAGTATATCTATCTACCCTCTCTAACCCACTCTCCTGGACCCCCATGTTCTCACGTTCTGTAGTACACACTCAAATCAAATCAAATGTTATTTGTCACATGCGCCAAATACAACGGCTGTTGACTTAACTGTAAAATGCTTGCTTACGAGCCCTTCCCAACGATGCAGAATTAAAACAATTGTAATAAAAAGAAAAATAGTAACACAAGAGGAATAAAATACACAAGAATGGAGCTATATACAGGGAGTACCAGTACCAGATCAATGTGCAGAGTTATGAGGTATTTGAGGTAGATATGTACATAAAGGCAGGGTAAAGTGACTAGGCATCAGGATAGATAATAATAGCAAATGATGAGTGTAAAAGTGTGTGTGTGTGTTTGTGTTGTCGGTATGCGTGTGTGTGTTATGTGTGTTTGCGTATCTAGTGTATGTGAATGTGTGTTTTTCTTTTTTTGTGTCAGTGTAGTGTGTGTGTGAGTGTGTCTATAGTATGTATATATAGTGAGTGTGCGTAGAGTCAGTGCAAAAAAGATAGGGTCAGTGCAGATAATCCGGGTGTCACGCTCGTCGTAGGATTGAGTAGACCAAGGCGCAGCGTTGCAAGCAAACATATTCTTTAATAAGTGAAACACGATCAAAACAAACAAAGACGATAACGTGACAGTACACGGTGAAACTAAACTAACTCGAAACAAGAACCCACAAAACCAAAGGAAAAACCGACAGATTAAATATGGCTCCCAATCAGAGACAACCAGCCGACAGCTGACACTCGTTGCCTTTGATTGGGAGTCACACCGGCAAACATAGAAAATCGACAACCTAGAACACCCACCGAAGAAACAGAAAACATAGAATGAACACACCCTGGCTCAACATAATGAGTCCCCGAGCCAGGGTGTGACACCGGGTAACCATTTATTGAACTATTTATGGCTTGGGGGTCCGAGAGCCGATTCTCCGGTATCGTTTGCCGGACGGTAGCAGAGTGAACAGTCTATGGCTTGGGTGGCTGGAGTCTTTGGCAATTTTTCGGCCTTCCTCTGAGGTCCTGGATGGCAGGGAGCATGGCCCCAGTGATGTACTGGGCTGTCCGCACCACCCTCTGTGGCGCTTTGCGGTCGAGGGTTTACTGTAAAGTAAAATTGTTTGCTGTAAGGTTAGGTGTCACTGTCGTCAACCCTGTGTGTGTGTGTGTCGTCTGTCTGTCTGTCTGTCTGTCCGTCTGTGCCTGTATGTAGCAGCTTAGAGTAGTGTACTGCAGTGTGGTGTGTATGTGTGTGTTCAACTGGACCCTTTATGCATCATCATCATCATCATCATCAGTACAGTCAGTGTGTATGAGAAAGTCCTGATCTGCATCTGCTCTACCAGTCCAGTGCCGTCACTCTCCAGAGTAATCTGAGAGGGGAAGTCATGCTGTGAGCTAAGAGCACAATGGACGTTCTTTAATAATGAAAGAATAGTCTGCTCACAGTATACAGCCAAGGATCTGTGATTGCAGCACTCCTGCATTTCAGAAGCAAGGTTAGAGACACTATTATATAATACTTTCCATAAGTTTCTAATGTCATACCCCAGCCAGCATACATTGTCTTTCCTGCTATAAATAAGATTCTTTGCTATAAATATTCAAAATAAAGTACTGGCAGCACTCTCACTGAATTGTGTTTTCTGTCAGTCAATACTGGCTAAGCCAAGGATTAAACTTCATGATCTGCTAAACAAGAGACAATTATAGGCTGAAGCTGAACCAAACCAAAATATCTGGATTGATTAATATAAGCAATGCAGAAGCAAACCTATCACACTGCCAGTCTGCCACCAGTAATGTAATATACTGTATATGGCCACATGGGGTAATTATGAAATTGCAATTCATTCCAAGCAGCCACCAGCCATAGAGGATAGGCTGTCAGAGTTCAGCCCGGCTCTCTCTGCTGCAAGACTGACGTCACATGCCTCTTTATTGTGCTGCATTGGTCATCGTTACCACTGCAGCACCACAAAGCAGGACACCTTCTCTCTGTCTGTCTGTCTCTCTCTCTTCAATTCAATATACTTTATTGACATGGCAAGTTAAATTACTTACATTGCCAAAAATGGTGGGACCAACAGCAATATTACAGTTTTTCTCGATTGCTAAGACACATTTCTTGAAACCTTCACCCATTTTCTCAAAACTTTAAACACAAAACCAAATCTTCAAACTACATTCACAAAACCCCTGACTCTTCTGGCAAAATCAAACAATCGCCTCAAAACCATTTAATCTGTGCTCAAAATCAAACAATGCTTTCAGATCATACACACAGCCAGTCAATATATAAACACTACAGAGCGTTCATTAGACACTACATAAAAAAATGGAGAACACGGTGTCTAGGGCATGTAGTTACAGATGTATTTATTTATTTTATATAGTAAACGCATTTTGCAATTAAAACAAAAAGTATAGTAATCACAACTTAGTACAGTGAATATATTGTATACTGTAAGTACTGCAAGTAATACAGAATTGAATGTCTGTATATTCAGCACTTGCATAAAAATACAGTAGTCCAACTGCAAAAGCCCAAAGAACAAAGAAAACTCTAAATGAAATGCACACTACAGTACACTCAAAAATGTTGTGCAACTGCGAAATCAAAGTCAATGAGAGATTCATTCTGCCTCAGCATCACGTCTTTGTGCTGGTTCCGGCCAGAGGACTTCGTCCACATCACAGGCAACATTGTCCCTTGCCAGGCAACGGGGGAAAAACCCTCTGGTGTGCCGGATCCAGCCTTGACAACACTCCACACCTATGTCACCACAGGCCAATTCCATTGCCTGTAAGAGATTTTCCCTGGTATATGGGTTTTGGTCATAGACCTTCCACCGCCACACAGAGAAAAACTATTCTATTGGGTTGAGGAAAGGGCTGTATGGTGGATGGCAAACATTTATGAATCGCTGGTTGATGTTGAACCACTCGCGTATCCGGACACCACAGTGAAAGCTGACATTGTCCCAAACTACGACATAGACAGGATGCACTGCCTGCTGATGATCCTGCTGCTCACGCTCAAACAAAACATCCCGAAGACCACCCAGAAATGTAAAAAGATGTTTAGTGTTATATGGCCCCAGGGTTGCATGACGGTGAAGAACCCCACGATTACTTATAGATGCACAAAGGGTGACATTGCCACCACCCTGGCCAGGGACTTCCACAATGGCACGTTGGCCAATTATGTTCCTGCCTCTCCTTCTCCTCTTCGCCAGATTGAACCCTGCTTCATCTATAAAAATGTATTTATGGGGCCTTTCCATGGAATCCAATTCAAACACTCTCTATATATAAAAATAGATAAATAAGTAGTTTAGTAAGTGATACAGAAAGACAGACTTCTGCAATAGCGCATTTGTATGCACTCCTGATTTACATACACTACAATATAGTGCAGTTTACAGTAACAGTAGGCTAGTAGCATAGCATTGTACTGTAAGCATCAGCGCTGAAAGTGTCTGAGTGTACACTTACTTGCACATACTGAAATCGTAGATATTTGACCCTTTCTGAGTTGCGCTCAAAGGGTACTCTGTACACTTGCTTCATGCATACCCTGTTGCGCTGGAGGACACGGACAATGGTAGAAAGGCTGACACTGTTGATTCCTTCAAAGTTTACATTGTGTTCAACAACTCTTTGCTGTATTTCACACAGTCGGATGGCATTGTTTTGAAGGACCATATCAACAATGAGAGCCTCTTGCTGTTGGGAGAACATAGCAGGCCTTCCACCCTCATGTGGTAGTCTTGCAATTCTACAAAAAGGGAAAATGCACTTACAAAGGTATACATACAGTAAAAATAGTAATGGACATTACTTCTATGCGTAAAATATTGTATGGTGAGAACATTATTCTTTTTTTCCCCAGTCCCCTTTCTATTGACAAAGTGATGTACTGAATCAAATGTATACAGTAAACTTTCAATGACCAAAATAAAAATAAACAATTACCTGTTCTCTTCTCTGAATGTCCTGATTATGGTGGCCACAGAGAATCTGCTCAAATTGGGTTGTACTCTTTGTCCTGCTTCCCTCATTGTCATTCCATGAACAACAACATGGTCTATCACAGTTGCTCGAATGTCTTCTGAAATTACTGTTCTTGGTCTTGCTCTTCCTCGTCCTCAAACTCTTCCTCCTCGTCCACCACCTCTTACACGTACTCTTCCTCCTATGCCTCTCAGATTGTTTCCATCCATTGTTGGTATCAACATACAACGCACCTGTGCCACCTGTGCACTCTGAACTGGCTTATATTCTGTACAATTGGTTTGATCACATCATTAGAAACAAGTGTGAACAATTTGGAGTCGTTGTGTGTAAACGATGACAACCATTTTGTAACACAAGTGCATCACAGTGCAAAATGTGTTTTAGTGAGTGAGAACGTGTTTAGAGTTTTGCAAAAAGACTGATTGATTCGACAAATGTGTTTAGGCCACTGAGCATTTGGTTCAGAGAATGGGGTTTAGTGTTTTAGCAATTCAGAAAAACTGTAATAGTAGTAGTGGAAATGGGATAACCATTAACAGCAACTACAACAACAATATTAATACATTAAAGCAATAGTAGTCGACCAGTCTCAACATGACTGAGAAGACACATGACATGGTATGAAAGCCAAAACAAAACAGGAAATATTATTGACATTACATTATACTTTTCACTGGCTGTCCCTCAGGTTGTGGCAGGAGGACACATATTTGGCTGCCAAAATAAATATTTGTTTTTTCTTCCTCTTTCATAGTTTCAAATTCTTTGTAATGAATGATAATTTGGGGAAAGAAAGATTATCTTAGGTCTGAATATTTGTCTGAGTCTCTCTCTCTATCTATCTATCTACCTCTCTCTCTCTCTCTCTCTCTCTCTCTAAATATATACAGTGGGGGAAAAAAGTATTTAGTCAGCCACCAATTGTGCATGTTCTCCCACTTAAAAAGATGAGTGAGGCCTGTAATTTTCATCATAGGTACACGTCAACTATGACAGACAAATTGAGAATTTTTTTTCCAGAAAATCACATTGTAGGATTTTTATTGAATTTATTTGCAAATTATGGTGGGAAATAAGTATTTGGTCACCTACAAACAAGCAAGATTTCTGGCTCTCACAGACCTGTAACTTCTTCTTTAAGAGGCTCCTCTGTCCTCCACTCGTTACCTGTATTAATCGCATCTGTTTGAACTTGTTATCAGTATAAAAGACACCTGTCCACAACCTCAAACAGTCACACTCCAAACTCCACTATGGCCAAGACCAAAGAGCTGTCAAAGGACACCAGAAACAAAATTGTAGACCTGCACCAGGCTGGGAAGACTGAATCTGTAATAGGTAAGCAGCTTGGTTTGAAGAAATCAACTGTGGGAGCATTTATTAGGAAATGGAAGACATACAAGACCACTGATAATCTCCCTCGATCTGGGGCTCCACGCAAGATCTCACCCCGTGGGGTCAAAATGATCACAAGAACGGTGAGCAAAAATCCCAGAACCACACGGGGGGACCTAGTGAATGACCTGCAGAGAGCTGGGACCAAAGTAACAAAGCCTACCATCAGTAACACACTACGCCGCCAGGGACTGAAATCCTGCAGTGCCAGACGTGTCCCCCTGCTTAAGCCAGTACATGTCCAGGCCCGTCTGAAGTTTGCTAGAGTGCATTTGGATGATCCAGAAGAGGATTGGGAGAATGTCATATGGTCAGATGAAACCAAAATAGAACTTTTTGGTAAAAACTCAACTCGTCGTGTTTGGAGGACAATGAATGCTGAGTTGCATCCAAAGAACACCATACCTACTGTGAAGCATGGGGGTGGAAACATCATGCTTTGGGGCTGTTTTTCTGCAAAGGGACCAGGACGACTGATCCGTGTAAAGGAAAGAATGAATGGGGCCATGTATCGAAAGATTTTGAGTGAAAACCTCCTTCCATCAGCAAGGGCATTGAAGATTAAACGTGGCTGGATCTTTCAGCATGACAGTGATCCCAAAGCATTTCAAGGTCCTGGAGTGGCCTAGCCAGTCTCCAGATCTCAACCCCATAGAAAATCTTTGGAGGGAGTTGAAAGTCTGTGTTGCCCAGCGACAGCCCCAAAACATCACTGCTCTAGAGGAGATCTGCATGGAGGAATGGGCCAAAATACCAGCAACAGTGTGTGAAAACCTTGTGAAGACTTACAGAAAACCTTTGACCTGTGTCATTGCCAACAAAGGGTATATAACAAAGTATTGAGAAACTTTTGTTATTGACCAAATACTTATTTTCCACCATAATTTGCAAATAAAATCATAAAAAATCCTACAATGTGATTTTCTGGATTTTTTTTTCTCATTTTGTCTGTCATAGTTGACGTGTACCTATGATGAAAATTACATATATATATATATACAGTGGGGAAAGAAAGTATTTAGTCAGCCACCAATTGTGTAAGTTCTCCCACTTAAAAAGATTTTCATCATAGGTATACTTTGTTATATACCCTTTGTTGGCAATGACTGTCACGGATGCCGCCGAGGCTGCTCCTCCTCCTTGCTCGGGCAGGCTTCGGCGTTTCTTCGTCCCCGGAGTACTAGCTACTACCGTTTGATGTTTTCGATGTTTGTTTTGTCATATCTAGTTAATGCACCTGTTTCGTATTCTGTATTGATTATGTCACCTATAAATTCCCCTATGTTATGTTTGTATTTTGTGTGTTATTGTCCGCTTGTCATGGATGTATAGGTTCGGTACCTTGGCACTTCGTGTTGGTTTTACGCACTTGCGTATTTGTTTCGCCTCTAGTGTATTTTGAGGCCGTTTATTTTGTGTGTACCTTTCGAGGTTATAGTAAAGTTGTTTTGACTTATTCCTCTGTGTCCTGCGTTTGACTCCACCACCGCATCCACATCAGCATTCGTGACAGAATAACACACCTACTATGGAGTCAGCAGGAGCAGCGGCAGTGACCGAGTTACTGGAGGATCGGGTCAGCAGCCAGGACGCCATGATCCAGCGACTCGGCTCCGCCATGCAAGGCGTCATGGACATCTGCGCCGATGGGAAAGAGAAGGCCTGCCCACACCTCCTCCTACCTTACCACCACCATCGGTCAGCCCCATCATACCAGCTCCGGAGTCCAGTGGGATTCGGCTCTCGCTCCCGAGGGCATATGATGGCACTGCAGCCGGGTGTCAGGGGTTCCTCCTTCAGGTGGAACTCTACCTGGCAACCATACACCCGGCGCCCTCGGGATACGAGAGCGTTTCCGCCCTCATCTCCTGTCTCTCCGGCAAGGCCTTGGAGTGGGCCAATGCCGAATGGAGGGGAATAGACGCCGCCACCATCAGCTACGCAGAGTTCTCCCGCCGCTTCAGGGCTGTGTTCGATCACCCCCCAGAGGGTAAAGCGGCGGGGGAGCGTCTGTTCCACCTCCGACAGGGGAAGAGGAGCGCACAGGAGTTCGCCCTGGACTTCCGGACTCTAGCGGCGGATGCGGGGTGGAATGAGAGGGCCCTCATCGACCACTATCGGTGCAGCCTGCGAGAGGACGTTCGACGAGAGTTGGCCTGCAGGGACACCAATCTAACCTTCGACCGTCTGGATACCCTGCTGGCTACCCGCGGAGGTCCGGAGTTGGGGCCGTCCATTCCATCTCCCAGCACCTCCGAGCCGAGCCCTATGGAGCTCGGGGGTGCTGGCGCTAGAGAGAAGAGGAGAGAGATCCGGAGGGAGGTCGTCCCCTGCACCAACTGTGGCCGTAGAGGACACACTGCGGTTCGGTGCTGGGGAGGGCCTCCAGGGGATCGAGGCAACAGGGCACGCACTGGGGAGTCATTCCAGGTGAGTAGGCACCCAACTCACCCAGAGCTCTCTGTTGTTCATCTGTGTATACCTGTAGTATTCCCCCAGGTTGCATCTCATTCCCAGCATAAGGCGCTAGTCGATTCAGGCGCAGCTGGGAATTTTATTGATCGTAATTGATGTGTTAAGTTAGGGATTCCCCTCCTACCCGTAGATGTGCCTTTCCCTATTCATGCCCTAGATAGCCGTCCGTTGGGATCTGGTTTGATTAGGGAGGTCACAGCACCACTAAAGATGAAGGCGCAGGGGGGTCATGAAGAGATCATTCAGTTATATCTGATCGACTCTCCTGCGTATCCCGTGGTGTTGGGGCTTTCTTGGTTAATCACCCATGACCCCACCATTTCGTGGCAACAGAGGGCTCTCAAGGAGTGGTCTGACCAGTGTGTTGGGCGATGTCTAGGTGTTTCCGTAGGGGCGACCACGGTGGAAAGTCCGAACCAATTGCCCGCATTGCACATTCCTCCTGAGTATGAGGATTTGGCACTCGTGTTCAGCAAGACTAGGGCGACGCGATTGCCACCTCATAGACAGGGGGATTGTGCGATAGACCTCCAGGCAGGCGCTGCGCTTCCACGTAGTCATATGTATCCTCTGTCTCAAGAGGAGAAGGTGGCTATGGAGACGTACATAGCCGAGTCTCTGAGACAGGGATACATACGGCCCTCCACTTCCCCTGCATCCTCGAGTTTCTTTTTTGTGAAGAAGAATGATGGAGGGTTGCGCCCGTGTATTGATTACCGTAGTCTCAATCAGATCACTGTGAAATACAGTTATCCACTCCCTCTGATTGCGAGTATGACGGAATCATTACACGGAGCGCGTTTCTTCACAAAACTGGATCTCAGGAGCGCCTACAACTTGGTGCGCATTAGGGATGGAGATGAATGGAAGACAGCATTTAGTACCACCTCGGGTCACTATGAGTATCTCGTCATGCCATACGGGTTAATGAATGCTCCTTCAGTCTTCCAATCCTTTGTGGACGAGATCTTCCGGGATTTGCATGGGCAGGGTGTAGTAGTGTATATTGACAACATACTAGTTTACTCTTCTACACGAGCCGAGCATGTAGCCCTGGTACGTCGAGTGTTGGGTAGGCTGTTGGAGCATGACCTGTATGTCAAGGCAGAGAAATGTCTGTTTTTCCAGGAGTCCATCTCCTTCCTGGGCCATCGATTGTCCGCGTCAGGGGTGGAGATGGAGATTGACCGCGTTTCAGCCGTGCGTAATTGGCAGACTCCAACCACGGTTAAGGAAGTGCAGCGGTTTTTGGGTTTTGCCAATTACTACCAGAGGTTTATCCGGGGTTTTGGACAGGTAGCAGCTCCCATCAGCTCCCTGCTGAAGGGGGGCCCGGTGCGTTTGCAGTGGTCAGCTGAGGCGGACAGGGCGTTTGGTAAACTGAAGGACCTGTTAACCTCTGCTCCGGTGCTGGCGCATCCGGATCCCAATTTAGCGTTCCAGGTGGAGGTGGACGCGTCAGAGGCCGGTATTAGGGCTGTACTGTCTCAATGCTCAGGCACGCCCCCTAAACTCCGGCCCTGCGCTTTTTACTCTAAGAAGCTCAGCCCGGCGGAGCGTAATTATGACGTGGGGGACAGGGAGCTGCTAGCCGTGGTTCAAGCCCTAAATGTGTGGAGGCATTGGCTTGAGGGGGCTCAACACCCTTTTCTCATTCTGACTGACCATCGTAACCTGGAGTACATCCGGGCAGCTAGGAGACTGAACCCTCGTCAGGCTAGGTGGACCATGTTTCTGGCCCGGTTTGTGTTTAAGCTCACTTACATCCCAGGGTCCCAGAAAGGTAAGGCAGACGCCCTGTCCCGGCGATATGACACAGAGGAGAGGTCCATTGAGCCCACTCCCATACTGCCGGAGTCTTGTCTGGTGGCGCCGGTGGTGTGGGAGGTTGATACGGAAATCGAGCGGGCGTTACGCACCGACCCTACTCCTCCAGAGTGTCCAGTGGGGCGGACGTACGTTCCGCTCGAGATTCGGGATCGTCTCATATATTGGGCTCATACGTCACCCTCCTCTGGACATCCTGGTATTGGCCGGACAGTGCACTGTCTTAGCGAAAAGTACTGGTGGCCAACATTGGCTAAGGACGTGAGGGTTTATGTCTCCTCCTGCTCGGTGTGCGCTCAGTGTAAGGCGCCTAGACACCTGCCCAGGGGGAAGTTACAACCCCTTCCCGTTCCACAACGGCCGTGGTCTCACCTCTCGGTAGACTTTGTCACGGACCTTCCCCCCTCCCAGGGGAATACCACCATTCTGGTCGTTGTGGATCGGTTCTCTAAAGCCTGCCGTCTCATCCCAATGCCGGGTCTCCCTACTGCCCTACAGACTGCTGAGGCTTTGTTTACCCACGTCTTCCGGCACTACGGGGTACCCGAGGATATAGTGTCTGATCGGGGTCTCCAATTCACCTCTAGAGTCTGGAGGGCGTTCATGGAACACTTGGGGGTCTCCGTTAGCCTTACCTCGGGTTTCCACCCTGAGAGTAATGGGCAGGTGGAGAGAGTAAACCAGGATGTGGGTAGGTTTCTGAGATCATATTGCCAGGACCGGCAGGAGGAGTGGTCGGGGTATATCCCCTGGGCGGAGATTGCCCAGAATTCTCTTCGCCATTCCTCTACTAATCTGACATCTTTCCAGTGTGTGTTGGGGTATCAGCCGGTTCTGGCACCATGGCATCAGAGCCAGATCGAGGCTCCTGCGGTGGATGAGTGGTTTCGGCGCTCGGAGGAGACATGGAACGCTGCGCATGTACATCTGCAGCGGGCTATCCGTAGGCAGAGTGCGAGCGCCGATCTCCACCGCAGTGAGGGTCCAGTGTACGCACCTGGAGATCGAGTCTGGCTCTGGACTCGAAACCTGCCCCTTCGCCTGCCCTGCCGGAAGCTGGGTCGGCGGTTTGTTGGGGCCATTTAAAGTCCTGAGGAGATTGAACAAGGTATGTTACAGGTTACAACTGCCTAATGATTATCACATTAACCCCTCGTTCCATGTGTCTCTCCTCAGGCCGGTGGTAGCTGGTCCACTCCAGGACAATGAGATACGGGAGACTCCTCCGCCCCCACTGGACATCGAGGGGGCTCCGGCTTACTCAGTCCGGTCCATCGTGGATTCGAGACGTCGGATGGGGGGTCTGCAGTATCTCGTGGAGTGGGAGGGGTACGGTCCGGAGGAACGGTGCTGGGTGCCTAGGAGGGACATTTTAGATCCCTCCCTCCTGACGGAGTTCCACCGGAGTCATCCCACGCGCCCTGCTCCGCGTCCTCCTGGCCGTCCCCGAGGCCGGGGTCGGCGCACGGCTGGGGCCGCGCGTCAAGGGGGGGCGTACTGTCACGGATGCCGCCGAGGCTGCTCCTCCTCCTTGCTCGGGCATGCTTCGGCGTTCGTCGTCCCCGGAGTACTAGCTACTACCGTTTGATGTTTTCGATGTTTGTTTTGTCATGTCTAGTTAGTGCACCTGTTTCGTATTCTGTATTGAAATTGTCACCTATAAGTTCCCCTATGTTATGTTTGTATTTTGTGTGTTATTGTCCGCTTGTCATGGATGTATAGGTTCGGTACCTTGGCACTTCGTGTTGGTTTTACGCACTTGCGTATTTGTTTTGCCTCTAGTGTATTTTGAGGCCGTTTATTTTGTGTGTATCTTTCTGTGTTTAAGTAAAGTCGTTTTGACTTATTCCTCTGTGTCCTGCGTTTGACTCCACCACCGCATCCACATCAGCATTCGTGACAATGACACAGGTCAAACGTTTTCACAAGGTTTTCACACACTGTTGCTGGTATTTTGGCCCATTCCTCCATGCAGATCTCCTCTAGAGCAGTGATGTTTTGGGGCTGTCGCTGGGCAACACAGACTTTCAACTCCCTCCAAAGATTTTCTATGGGGTTGAGATCTGGAGACTGGCTAGGCCACTCCAGGACCTTGAAATGCTTCTTACGAAGCCACTCCTTCATTGCCCGGGCGGTGTGTTTGGGATCATTGTCATGCTGAAAGACCCAGCCACGTTTCATCTTCAATGCCCTTGCTGATGGAAGGAGGTTTTCACTCAAAATCTCACGATACATGGCCCCATTCATTCTTTCCTATACACGGATCAGTCGTCCTGGTCCCTTTGCAGAAAAACAGCCCCAAAGCATGATGTTTCCACCCCCATGCTTCACAGTAGGTATGGTGTTCTTTGGATGCAACTCAGCATTCTTTGTCCTCCAAACACGACGAGATGAGTTTTTACCAAAAAGTTCTATTTTGGTTTCATCTGACCATATGACATTCTCCCAATCCTCTTCTGGATCATCCAAATGCACTCTAGCAAACTTCAGACGGGGCTGGACATGTACTGGCTTAAGCAGGGGGACACGTCTGGCACTGCAGGATTTGAGTCCCTGGCGGCGTAGTGTGTTACTGATGGTAGGCTTTGTTACTTTGGTCCCAGCTCTCTGCAGGTCATTCACTAGGTCCCCCCGTGTGGTTCTGGGATTTTTGCTCACCGTTCTTGTGATCATTTTGACCCCACGGGGTGAGATCTTGCGTGGAGCCCCAGATCGAGGGAGATTATCAGTGGTCTTGTATGTCTTCCATTTCCTAATAATTGCTCCCACAGTTGATTTCTTCAAACCAAGCTGCTTACCTATTGCAGATTCAGTCTTCCCAGCCTGGTGCAGGTCTACAATTTTGTTTCTGGTGTCCTTTGACAGCTCTTTGGTCTTGGCCATAGTGGAGTTTGGAGTGTGACTGTTTGAGGTTGTGGACAGGTGTCTTTTATACTGATAACAAGTTCAAACAGGTGACATTAATACAGGTAACGAGTGGAGGACAGAGGAGCCTCTTAAAGAAGAAGTTACAGGTCTGTGAGAGCCAGAAATCTTGCTTGTTTGTAGGTGACCAAATACTTATTTTCCACCATAATTTGCAAATAAATTCATTAAAAATCCTACAATGTGATTTTCTGGAATTTTTTTTCTCAATTTGTCTGTCATAGTTGACGTGTACCAATGATGGGCCTCTCTCATCTTTTTAAGTGGGAGAACTTGCACAATTGGTGGCTGACTAAATACTTTTTTCCCCCACTGTATATATATACAGTTGAAGTCGGAATTTTACCTACACCTTAGCCAAATACATTTAAACTCAGTTTTTCACAATTCCTGACATTTAATCCTAGTAAAAATTCCCTGTCTTAGGTCAGTTAGGATCACCACTTTATTTTAAGAATGTGAAATGTGAGAATAATAGTAGAGATAATGATTTATTTCAGCTTTTATTTATTTCATCACATTCCCAGTGGGTCAGAAGTTTACATACACTCAATTAGTATTTGGTAGCATTGCCTTTAAATTGTTTAACTTAGGTCAAACGTGTCGGGTAGCTTTCCACAAGTTTCCCACAATAAGTTGGGTAAATTTTGGCCCATTCCTCCTGACAGAGCTGGTGTAACTGAGTAAGGTTTGTAGGCCTCCTTGCTCGCACATGCTTTTTCAGTTCTGCAAAGCAGCCCCACAGCATGATGCTGCATCCCCCATGCTTCACGGTTGGGATGGTGTTCTTCGGCTTGCAAGTGACCCCCTTTTTCCTCCAAACATAACGATGGTCATTATGGCCAAACAGTTCTATTTTTGTTTCATCAGACCAGAGGACATTTCTCCAAAAAGTACGATCTTTGTCCCCATGTGCAGTTGCAAACCGTAGTCTGGCTTTTTATGGCGGTTTTGGAGCAGTGGCTTCTTCCTTGCTGAGCGGCCTTTCAGGTTAAATCGATATAGGACTATTTTTACTGTGGATATAGATACTTTTGTACTTTTGTTTCCTCCAGCATCTTCACAAGGTCCTTTGCTGTTGTTCTGGGATTGATTTGCACTTCTCGCACCAAAGTACGTTAATCTCTAGGAGACAGAACGCGTCTCCTTCCTGAGCGGTATGACAGCTGTGTGGTCCCATGGTGTTAAACTTGCGTACTATTGTTTGTACAGATGAACGTGGTATATTCAGGCGTTTGGAAATCACTCCCAAGGATGAACCAGACTTGTGGAGGTCTACCATTTTTTTTCTGAGGTCTTGGCTGATTTCTTTTGATTTTCCCATGATGTCAAGCAAAGAGGCACTGAGTCTGAAGGTAGGCCTTGAAATACATCCACAGGTACACCTCCAATTCACTCAAATGATGTCAATTAGCCTATCAGAAGCTTCTAAAGCCATGACTTAGTGTATGTAAACTTCTGATCCACTGGAATTGTGATACAGTGAATTATAAGTGAAATAATCTGTCTGTAAACAACTGTTGGAAAAATTACTTGTGTCATGCACAAAGTAGATGTCCTAACCGTCTTGCCAAAACTATAGTTGGTTAACATGAAATTTGTGGAGTGGTTGAAAAACGAGTTTTAATGA
>NW_028166565.1:0-5000 GCF_964263955.1 Coregonus lavaretus
AGAGAGGCAGAGAGAGAGACAGAGAGAGGGGGAGAGGGAGAGAGAGAGACAGAAAGAGAGAGAGAGAGAGGCAGAGAGAGAGACAGAGAGAGGGGGAGAGGAGGAGAGACAGAAAGAGAGAGAGAGAGAGAGAGAGAGAGAGAGAGACAGAAGAGAGAGAGAGAGAGAGAGAGAGAGAGAGAGAGAGAGAGAGAGGAGAGAGAGAGAGAGAGAGAGAGAGAGAGAAAAAAAAGAAAGAGAGAGAGAAAAAGAAAGAGACACAGCGATACAGAGAGATAGAGAGATAGATAGAGAGAGACAGACATAGAGACAGAGAGGGGGAGAGGGAGAGAGAGACAGAAAGCAAGAGAGAGGGGGAGAGAGACGAAGAGAGACAGAGAGAGAGAGAGGGAAGAGAGAGAGAGAGAGAGAGAGAGAGAGAGACAAAGAGATGGGAGAGGGAGAAAGATATATATAGAGGGAGAGAGACACATAGAGAGAGATACACAGAGAGAGAGAGAGAGAGAGAGAGAGAGAGAGAGAGAGAGAGAGAGAGAGAGAGAGACAGACAGACAGACAGACAGACAGACAGACAGACAGACAGACAGACAGACAGACAGACAGACAGACAGACAGACAGACAGACAGTGAGAAAGAGAGTGTGAGAGGGAGAGAGAGAGAAAGAGAGAGAGACAGAGAGTGAGAGGGTGAGTAATGCTCCTCACTCCTCATTGCAACCGATTACTCTATCTATTGATTGAAGCCAACATTGTGCAGATGGTTGCCTTCACAGTGTGACAAGCGCTTTAACCCTTTACACTGGTGGGAATTGGCCAATATGGATAGGGCTACATTGAAATGTTTTTTTACAGAAGAAATATGAAAATCATATGCATAACCATGGTAGCAATAGAAAGGGAACAGTTTGGAGATAATGTGACAATTATTAGACCAAATCTGAGTACACAACAGTTCACCTGACAGAAGACTGAATCCAAACATTACACTGTTGATTTGATGTGCATTTTACATGTACTGTACTTTCAATTTCAAAATCTGAAATTGAGAACCCTATCCAACCAAAACATAGAGACACAGAAAATCTGAGCTACGCCTTCACTATGGTGAATACTCTGGATACATTCAGTAACATGATCAGAATATTCCTGGAAAATGTGGGGTAGGTGCAACATTAGACAAAAACTGTGGGTTTGAGTGAGAGGACTAACTGCTGTCTCCAAGTGGCCACACACCTCTCCAAACTGTGGGTTTGAGTGAGAGGACTAACTGGTGTCTCCAAGTGGCCACACCTCTCCAAACTGTGGGTTTGAGTGAGAGGACTAGCTGGTGTCTCCAAGTAGCCACACACCTCTCCAAAGTGTGCACAGTTCCTAAGCAATTTCAGGGCACTTTTATGACTCAAAGAAGAGTCTTCAAGTAGACAGAGCTTTAAAGAGCTCTCCTAGCTGGGCCGTTGAGGAACTAGAGCAAGCACACTGGTAGTTGTTTCGTTTGGAACGCAGCCCTGCATCCCCGCCATCAATCCAAACACGGTCCATTATAAATCACAATCTGAGTCAGGTGGGCATGATTTGAAAAGCTTGTTCTATTGCCAACATGACTAGCTTAGTGATAAAATAAGATCTTTCAGTGTTAGGCTTTCACGAGGCAATTCAGAGAAACAGATTGTATTTTGGTGTCCTTAGAAAGGAGTCATGAGTGCGTTCACGTGCCACATGTTCTTCACAATAAACAAGCATGGGCTCATTCTGTTCAGAACAACCCAGGGTATGACGCCATGTCATCTGATAACAATACATCAAACATAGTGATCATAAACATTGACACTGTATATGACATGAGTTTTATGATATGGAAATGTGAAGTGCACATTTGGACTCACAGGTGTTTGGCTGCTTGTATAACATTAAAGCGGTATTAATTATAATCCTCAATGTCTCATCTTTCAAAATACATAGAGTGCTCTTAATTTACAACCTGTCCCTCACTCAGACCTGTCCCAGACCTGTCCCTCGCTCAGACCTGTCCCTCACTCAGACCTGTCCCTCGCTCAGACCTGTCCCTCAACTCAGACCTGTCCCTCGCTCAGACCTGTCCCAGACCTGTCCCTCGCTCAGACCTGTCCCTCAACTCAGACCTGTCCCTCACTCAGACCTGTCCCTCGCTCAGACCTGTCCCAGACCTGTCCCTCGCTCAGACCTGTCCCTCGCTCAGACCTGTCCCAGACCTGTCCCTCACTCAGACCTGTCCCTCGCTCAGACCTGTCCCAGACCTGTCCCTCGCTCAGACCTGTCCCAGACCTGTCCCTCAACTCAGACCTGTCCCTCAACTCAGACCTGTCCCTCAACTCAGACCTGTCCCAGACCTGTCCCTCACTCAGACCTGTCCCAGACCTGTCCCTCACTCAGACCTGTCCCTCGCTCAGACCTGTCCCAGACCTGTCCCTCGCTCAGACCTGTCCCTCACTCAGACAACAAAACATTAGTGGGAGGGAGGGGGGTGACTTCTTGTCAGATGGATCCATCTTTGATTGGTTGTCTCCAGGCCAAAGGGATCCATCTTGATTGGTTGTCTCCAGGCCAAAGGGATCCATCTTGATTGGTTGTCTCCAGGCCTAAGGGATCTATCTTGATTGGTTGTCTCCAGGCCAAAGGGATCCATCTTGATTGGTTGTCTCCAGGCCAAAGGGATCCATCTTGATTGGTTGTCTCCAGGCCAAAGGGATCCATCTTGATTGGTTGTCTCCAGGCCAAAGGGATCCATCTTGATTGGTTGTCTCCAGGCCAAAGGGATCCATCTTGATTGGTTGTCCCCAGGCCAAAGGGATCCATCTTGATTGGTTGTCTCCAGGCCAAAGGGATCCATCTTGATTGGTTGTCTCCAGGCCAAAGGGATCCATCTTGATTGGTTGTCTCCAGGCCAAAGTGATCTACGGCTGCAACTACATGTAGCCTCACTGTGGCCGGGGAGATGGTGATACATAGCATTAAGAGGTGGTGTGTGTGTGTGTGTGTGTGTGTGTGTGTGTGTGTGTGTGTGTGTGTGTGTGTGTGTGTGTGTGTGTGTGTGTGTTTCATAAATAGCACTAGGCTTTGAGAATCATTTAAATAAACAGTTTGACAGTTAGAAAGGGCAATGAATCCCCCTGTGATGGTGATTGTTGGAACTGAAGAGAGTCAGAGGAGAGGAGATGCTGAGCGATACGTTGCTCCTCACTGCTTATTGCTTTCTCTTAACACGGTTCACACACACACACACACACACACACACACACACACACACACACACACACACACACACACACACACACACACACACACACACACACACACACACACACACACACACACACACACACACATACACACAGGCATGCAAGCATGCTCACACGCCCGCAAACACGTACACACATACGCATGTGTGAGTGTGAGCGCTTGCGTGCATGAATTCATATTATTTGTGTGAATATAGTTAGCAGAATACCTTAAGATCTTTGCCTCCTATATCTCTGTGGTGCAGCGCTGCAGATGTTCTATAGGTGTGGTTGTAAGACCCAGATGCTTTCTCTGATTCCCCTAGCCACATTATCTGGCTGCGGTCCATGCTAGCTCGCCACTCGCTAACAAGTAGCCTAGGGCTAGCCAACTTAATAAGGTGTGTAATCTCACAACGCTAAGACCCAGCGGAGCCGCATCAATATTGGAGATGAGCAGAGAAACTTAACAGGCCTAACATGGGTTAGCTAGGTTAGCATCTTGATTTCAGTGGAGTGAAAGTGCAGTTTTGGATGTTTTGGACTTGCTGTGCATCATTGATTGGTGCACGGAACTGCAATCACCAACAGAGCATTCACCTGGGTTTGTTTTTCTGACTTTCTGGCCGAATTTGAAATGTGAATATTATGGTCGTTGGACCTCTGTAAAGTCTGTCTTCTCCAGGCAGATGAGTGGCAGCTGGGCATTCTAGAATTATAGGGAGTGAAGCCTATGGGTTCTGTTCCAGAATGTTCCATTGATTATTTCCACTTAGTAAACCCAGGTAGACCACTTACTTGTTGAGGTTCATCAATTTTTTTATACTGTGGAATATTATTATCCTTCATTGGTACAGTGAGTTTTCTAGGTACAAATTCTTCTAGGTAAAGTATACTGAACTAAAATATAAACTTCAACATGCAACAATTTGTTACAGTTCGTATAAGGAAATCAGTCAATTTAAATAAATTCATTAGGCCCTAATCTATAGGGGTGCAGACATGGGTGGGCCTGGGAGAGCACAGGCCCACCCACAAAAGGGATTTTATTACAGACAGAAATACTCCTCAGCACCCCTCCCCCCAGCACAAGGTGCACCTGTGTAATGATCATGCTGTTTAATCAGCTTCTTGATATGCCACACCTGTCAGGTGGATGGATTATCTTGGCAAAGGAGAAATACTAACTAACAGGGATGTAAACAAATTTGTGCACAAAATCTGAGAGAAATAAGCGTTTTGTGAGTATGGAACATTTCTGGGATCTTTTATTTCAGCTCATGAAACATGAGACCAACACTTTACATGTTGCGTTTATATTTTTGTTCAGTGTACATTTTTAGACACATTATTGTGATCTTGGAATAGCCATTGTATTGTTGTGATCTTGGAATAGCCATTGTATTGTTAGAATAAAATTGCACTGGTAACCTTGACAGTATTGGATTCTATAATCACAGTCTGACCCCATTATGGGAATATTTCAGGTTCTAGAATCTAGTAAAGATTCCTTTCTCTTTTAATGATGGAGAATGCTAGGCTGTGGTATTTCAATGCTAACTGTTCTCGGCAGGGGGATGTACTGGGAACAGAAATCGCCCCAGACCTTTCTAACACACTGGCAAATGTTAATTCTTAGAGGAACCCATTTTTAATTTTTTATCGTTTTTTCTTTATTTGTATTAATGTATTATTTTTATAATTTTTATTTTTTTGGGGTGTAGATCAGCTTTAATATAGCAGATAG